>NW_026611825.1:0-122983 GCF_023638135.1 Falco biarmicus
ATTTGAAAGGCACCACAAAAGTTGTTCTACCTGCTTTCTGGGCTGAGATGGGGAACCGCTGAATTTTGGACTCGGCCGGTGACAAAATGTTCCAAACACACCCCATGCACAACTCCACCGGGGAAGGTGCCAGACAGGAGTTCTCTTGATAGTTTTTACACTACCTTGGTAGGCATCTAAAAGACACCACAAAAGTTGTTCTACCTGCTTTCTGGGCTGAGATGGGGAACCGCTGAATTTTGGAGTCGGCTGGTGACAAAATGTTCCAAACACACCCCCTGCACAACTCCACCGGGGAAGGTGCCAGACAGGAGTTCTCCTGGTAGTTTTTACATTGCTCCGGTAGGCACCTCAAAGACACCACAAAAGTTGTTCTACCTGCTTTCTGGGCTGAGATGGGGAATCGCTGAATTTTGGACTCGGCCGGTGACAAAATGTTCCAAAAACACCCCATGCACAACTCCACCGGGGAAGGTGCCAGACAGGAGTTCTCTTGGTAGATTTTACACTACCTTGGTAGGCCTCTGAAAGAAACCACAAAAGTTGTTCTACCTGCTTTCTGGGCTGAGATGGGGAACCGCTGAATTTTGCACTCGGCTGGTGACAAAATGTTCCAAACACACCCCCTGCACAACTCCACCGGGGAATGTGCCAGACAGGAGTTCTCCTGGTAGTTTTTACACTACCTTGGTAGGCATTTGAAAGGCACCACAAAAGTTGTTCTACCTGCTTTCTGGGCTGAGATGGGGAATCGCTGAATTTTGGACTCGGCCGGTGACAGAATTTTCCAAACACACCCCATGCACAACTCCACCGGGGAAGGTGCCAGACAGGAGTTCTCTTGGTAGTTTTTACACTACCTTGGTAGGCATCAAAAAGACACTACAAAAGTTGTTCTACCCTCTTTCTGGGCTGAGATGGGGAACCGCTGAATTTTGGAGTCGGCTGGTGGCAAAATGTTCCAAACACACCCCATGCACAACTCCACCGGGGAAGGTGCCAGACAGGAGTTCTCCTGGTAGTTTTTACACTGCCTTGGTAGGCATTTGAAAGGCACCACAAAAGTTGTTCTTCCTGCTTTCTGGGCTGAGATGGGGAACCGCTGAATTTTGGAATCGGCTGGTGACAAAATGTTCCAAACACACCCCATGCACAACTCCACCGGGGAAGGTGCCAGACAGGAGTTCTGTTAGTAGATTTTACACTACCTTGGTAGGCAGCTGAAAGGCACCACAAAAGTTGTTGTACCTGCTTTCTGGGCTGAGATGGGGAAAAGCTGAATTTTGGAGTCGGCCGGTGACAAAATGTTCCAAACACACCCCATGCACAACTCCACCGGGGAAGGTGCCAGACAGGAGTTCTCCTGGTAGTTTTTACATTGCTCCGGTAGGCATCTATAAGACACCACAAAAGTTGTTCTACCTCCTTTCTGGGCTGAGATGGGGAACCGCTGAATTTTGGACTCGGCCGGTGACAAAATGTTCCAAACACACCCCATGCACAACTCCACCGGGGAAGGTGCCAGACAGGAGTTCTCTTAGTAGTTTTTACACTACCTTGGTAAGCAGCTGAAAGGCACCACAAAAGTTGTTCTACCTGCTTTCTGGGCTGAGATGGGGAAACGCTGAATTTTGGACTCGGCCGGTGACAAAATGTTCCAAACACACCCCCTGCACAACTCCACCGGGGAAGGTGCCAGACAGGAGTTCTCTTGGTAGTTTTTACACTACCTTGGTAGGCATTTGAAAGGCACCAAAAAAGTTGTTCTACCTGCTTTCTGGGCTGAGATGGGGAACCGCTGAATTTTGGAGTCGGCTGGTGGCAAAATGTTCCAAACACACCCCATGCACAACTCCACCACGGAAGGTGCCAGACAGGAGTTCTCTTGAAAGATTTTACATTGCTCTGGTAGGCACCTCAAAGACACCACAAAACTTGTTCTATCTGCTTTCTGGGCTGAGATGGGGAATCGCTGAATTTTGGACTCGGCCGGTGACAAAATCTTCCAAACACACCCCATGCACAACTCCACCGGGGAAGGTGCCAGACAGGAGTTCTCCTGGTAGTTTTTACACTACCTTGGTAGGCATTTGAAAGGCACCACAAAAGTTGTTCTTCCTGCTTTCTGGGCTGAGATGGGGAAGAGCTGAATTTTGGAGTCGGCCGGTGACAAAATGTTCCAAACACACCCCATGCACAACTCCACCGGGGAAGGTGCCAGACAGGAGTTCTCCTGGTAGTTTTTACATTGCTCCGGTAGGCATCTGAAAGACACCACAAAAGTTGTTCTACCTGCTTTCTGGGCTGAGATGGGGAAGAGCTGAATTTTGGAATCGGCTGGTGACAAAATGTTCCAAACACACCCCATGCACAACTCCACCGGGGAAGGAGCCAGGCAGGAGTTCTCTTGATAGATTTTACATTGCTCTGGTAGGCACCTCAAAGACACCACAAAACTTGTTCTATCTGCTTTCTGGGCTGAGATGGGGAATCGCTGAATTTTGGACTTGGCTGGTGACAAAATGTTCCAAACACACCCCATGCACAACTCCACCACGGAAGGTGCCAGACAGGGGTTCTCTTAGTAGTTTTTACACTACCTTGGTAGGCATCTGAAAGACACCACAAAAGTTGTTCTACCCGCTTTCTGGGCTGAGATGGGGAAGAGCTGAATTTTGGACTCGGCTGGTGACAAAATGTTCCAAACACACCCCATGCACAACTCCACCGGGGAAGGTGCCAGACAGGAGTTCTGTTGGTAGATTTTACACTACCTTGGTAGGCATCTGAAAGACACCACAAAAGTTGTTCTTCCTGTTTTCTGGGCTGAGATGGGGAACCGCTGAATTTTGGAGTCGGCTGGTGGCAAAATGTTCCAAACACACCCCATGCACAACTCCACCACGGAAGGTGCCAGACAGGAGTTCTCCTGGTAGTTTTTACATTGCTCCGGTAGGCACCTCAAAGACACCACAAAAGTTGTTCTACCTGCTTTCTGGGCTGAGATGGGGAACCGCTGAATTTTGGAGTCGGCCGGTGACAAAATGTTCCAAACACACCCCATGCACAACTCCACCGAGGAAGGTGCCAGACAGGAGTTCTCTTGGTAGTTTTTACGCTACCTTGGTAGGCATCTAAAAGACACCACAAAAGTTGTTCTACCTGCTTTCTGGGCTGAGATGGGGAAACGCTGAATTTTGGAGTCGGCTGGTGACAAAATGTTCCAAACACACCCCCTGCACAACTCCACCGGGGAAGGTGCCAGACAGGAGTTCTCCTGGTAGTTTTTACATTGCTCCGGTAGGCATCTGAAAGATACCACAAAAGTTGTTCTACCTGCTTTCTGGGCTGAGATGGGGAACCGCTGAATTTTGGAGTCGGCTGGTGACAAAATGTTCCAAACACACCCCCTGCACAACTCCACCGGGGAAGGTGCCAGACAGGAGTTCTGTTGGTAGATTTTACACTACCTTGGTAGGCATCTGAAAGGCACCACAAAAGTTGTTCTACCTGCTTTCTGGGCTGAGATGGGGAACCGCTGAATTTTGGAGTCGGCTGGTGACAAAATGTTCCAAAAACACCCCATGCACAACTCCACCACGGAAGGTGCCAGACAGGAGTTCTCTTAATAGTTTTTACACTACCTTGGTAGGCAGCTGAAAGGCACCACAAAAGTTGTTCTTCCTGCTTTCTGGGCTGAGATGGGGAATCACTGAATTTTGGAGTCGGCCGGTGACAAAATGTTCCAAACACACCCCATGCACAACTCCACCGGGGAAGGTGCCAGACAGGAGTTCTGTTGGTAGATTTTACACTACCTTGGTAGGCATCTGAAAGACACCACAAAAGTTGTTCTTCCTGCTTTCTGGGCTGAGATGGGGAACCGCTGAATTTTGGAGTCGGCTGGTGGCAAAATGTTCCAAACACACCCCATGCACAACTCCACCACGGAAGGTGCCAGACAGGAGTTCTCCTGGTAGTTTTTACATTGCTCTGGTAGGCACCTCAAAGACACCACAAAAGTTGTTCTACCTGCTTTCTGGGCTGAGATGGGGAACCGCTGAATTTTGGAGTCGGCCGGTGACAAAATGTTCCAAACACACCCCATGCACAACTCCACCGGGGAAGGTGCCAGACAGGAGTTCTCCTGGTAGTTTTTACATTGCTCCGGTAGGCATCTGAAAGACACCACAAAAGTTGTTCTACCTGCTTTCTGGGCTGAGATGGGGAACCGCTGAATTTTGGAGTCGGCTGGTGACAAAATGTTCCAAACACACCCCATGCACAACTCCACCGGGGAAGGTGCCAGACAGGAGTTCTCCTGGTAGTTTTTACATTGCTCCGGTAGGCATCTGAAAGATACCACAAAAGTTGTTCTACCTGCTTTCTGGGCTGAGATGGGGAACCGCTGAATTTTGGAGTCGGCCGGTGACAAAATGTTCCAAACACACCCCATGCACAACTCCACCGTGGAAGGTGCCAGAAAGGAGATCTCTTGATAGTTTTTACACTACCTTGGTAGGCATTTGAAAGACACTACAAAAGTTGTTCTACCTGCTTTCTGGGCTGAGATGGGGAACCGCTGAATTTTGGAGTCAGCTGGTGACAAAATGTTCCAAACACACCCCATGCACAACTCCACCGGGGAAGGTGCCAGACAGGAGTTCTCCTGGTAGTTTTTACATTGCTCCGGTAGGCATCTGAAAGACACCACAAAAGTTGTTCTACCTGCTTTCTGGGCTGAGATGGGGAACCGCTGAATTTTGGAGTCGGCTGGTGACAAAATGTTCCAAAAACACCCCCTGCACAACTCCACCGGGGAAGGTGCCAGACAGGAGTTCTCTTAATAGTTTTTACACTACCTTGGTAGGCCTCTGAAAGAAACCACAAAAGTTGTTCTTCCTGCTTTCTGGGCTGAGATGGGGAAACGCTGAATTTTGGAGTCGGCCGGTGACAAAATGTTCCAAACACACCCCATGCACAACTCCACCGGGGAAGGTGCCAGACAGGAGTTCTCTTGGTAGTTTTTACGCTACCTTGGTAGGCAGCTGAAAGGCACCACAAAAGTTGTTCTACCTGCTTTCTGGGCTGAGATGGGGAAACGCTGAATTTTGGAGTCGGCTGGTGACAAAATGTTCCAAACACACCCCCCTGCACAACTCCACCGGGGAAGGTGCCAGACAGGAGTTCTGTTGGTAGATTTTACACTACCTTGGTAGGCATCTGAAAGACACCACAAAAGTTGTTCTTCCTGCTTTCTGGGCTGAGATGGGGAACCGCTGAATTTTGGAGTCGGCTGGTGGCAAAATGTTCCAAACACACCCCATGCACAACTCCACCACGGAAGGTGCCAGACAGGAGTTCTCCTGGTAGTTTTTACATTGCTCCGGTAGGCACCTCAAAGACACCACAAAAGTTGTTCTACCTGCTTTCTGGGCTGAGATGGGGAATCGCTGAATTTTGGACTCGGCCGGTGACAAAATGTTCCAAACACACCCCATGCACAACTCCACCGAGGAAGGTGCCAGACAGGAGTTCTCTTGGTAGTTTTTACGCTACCTTGGTAGGCATCTAAAAGACACCACAAAAGTTGTTCTACCTGCTTTCTGGGCTGAGATGGGGAAGAGCTGAATTTTGGACTCGGCTGGTGACAAAATGTTCCAAACACACCCCCTGCACAACTCCACCGGGGAAGGTGCCAGACAGGAGTTCTCCTGGTAGTTTTTACATTGCTCCGGTAGGCACCTCAAAGACATCACAAAAGTTGTTCTACCTGCTTTCTGGGCTGAGATGGGGAACCGCTGAATTTTGGAGTCGGCCGGTGACAAAATGTTCCAAACACACCCCATGCACAACTCCACCGGGGAAGGTGCCAGACAGGAGTTCTCCTGGTAGTTTTTACATTGCTCCGGTAGGCATCTGAAAGATACCACAAAAGTTGTTCTACCTGCTTTCTGGGCTGAGATGGGGAACCGCTGAATTTTGGAGTCGGCCGGTGACAAAATGTTCCAAACACACCCCATGCACAACTCCACCGTGGAAGGTGCCAGAAAGGAGATCTCTTGATAGTTTTTACACTACCTTGGTAGGCATTTGAAAGACACTACAAAAGTTGTTCTACCTGCTTTCTGGGCTGAGATGGGGAACCGCTGAATTTTGGAGTCAGCTGGTGACAAAATGTTCCAAACACACCCCATGCACAACTCCACCGGGGAAGGTGCCAGACAGGAGTTCTCCTGGTAGTTTTTACATTGCTCCGGTAGGCATCTGAAAGACACCACAAAAGTTGTTCTACCTGCTTTCTGGGCTGAGATGGGGAACCGCTGAATTTTGGAGTCGGCTGGTGACAAAATGTTCCAAAAACACCCCCTGCACAACTCCACCGGGGAAGGTGCCAGACAGGAGTTCTCTTAATAGTTTTTACACTACCTTGGTAGGCCTCTGAAAGAAACCACAAAAGTTGTTCTTCCTGCTTTCTGGGCTGAGATGGGGAAGAGCTGAATTTTGGAGTCGGCCGGTGACAAAATGTTCCAAACACACCCCATGCACAACTCCACCGGGGAAGGTGCCAGACAGGAGTTCTCTTGGTAGTTTTTACGCTACCTTGGTAGGCAGCTGAAAGGCACCACAAAAGTTGTTCTACCTGCTTTCTGGGCTGAGATGGGGAAACGCTGAATTTTGGAGTCGGCTGGTGACAAAATGTTCCAAACACACCCCCTGCACAACTCCACCGGGGAAGGTGCCAGACAGGAGTTCTGTTGGTAGATTTTACACTACCTTGGTAGGCATCTGAAAGACACCACAAAAGTTGTTCTTCCTGCTTTCTGGGCTGAGATGGGGAACCGCTGAATTTTGGAGTCGGCTGGTGGCAAAATGTTCCAAACACACCCCATGCACAACTCCACCACGGAAGGTGCCAGACAGGAGTTCTCCTGGTAGTTTTTACATTGCTCCGGTAGGCACCTCAAAGACACCACAAAAGTTGTTCTACCTGCTTTCTGGGCTGAGATGGGGAACCGCTGAATTTTGGAGTCGGCCGGTGACAAAATGTTCCAAACACACCCCATGCACAACTCCACCGAGGAAGGTGCCAGACAGGAGTTCTCTTGGTAGTTTTTACGCTACCTTGGTAGGCATCTAAAAGACACCACAAAAGTTGTTCTACCTGCTTTCTGGGCTGAGATGGGGAAGAGCTGAATTTTGGACTCGGCTGGTGACAAAATGTTCCAAACACACCCCCTGCACAACTCCACCGGGGAAGGTGCCAGACAGGAGTTCTCCTGGTAGTTTTTACATTGCTCCGGTAGGCATCTCAAAGATACCACAAAAGTTGTTCTACCTGCTTTCTGGGCTGACATGGGGAACCGCTGAATTTTGGAGTCGGCCGGTGACAAAATGTTCCAAACACACCCCATGCACAACTCCACCGGGGAAGGTGCCAGAAAGGAGATCTCTTGATAGTTTTTACACTACCTTGGTAGGCATTTGAAAGACACTACAAAAGTTGTTCTACCTGCTTTCTGGGCTGAGATGGGGAAACGCTGAATTTTGGAGTCGGCTGGTGACAAAATGTTCCAAACACACCCCATGCACAACTCCACCGGGGAAGGTGCCAGACAGGAGTTCTCCTGGTAGTTTTTACACTACCTTGGTAGGCATCTGAAAGACACCACAAAAGTTGTTCTACCTGCTTTCTGGGCTGAGATGGGGAACCGCTGAATTTTGGAGTCGGCTGGTGACAAAATGTTCCAAACACACCCCCTGCACAACTCCACCGGGGAAGGTGCCAGACAGGAGTTCTCCTGGTAGTTTTTACACTACCTTGGTAGGCATCTGAAAGGCACCACAAAAGTTGTTCTTCCTGCTTTCTGGGCTGAGATGGGGAACCGCTGAATTTTGGAGTCGGCTGGTGACAAAATGTTCCAAAAACACCCCATGCACAACTCCACCACGGAAGGTGCCAGACAGGAGTTCTCTTAATAGTTTTTACACTACCTTGGTAGGCCTCTGAAAGAAACCACAAAAGTTGTTCTTCCTGCTTTCTGGGCTGAGATGGGGAACCGCTGAATTTTGGAGTCGGCCGGTGACAAAATGTTCCAAACACACCCCATGCACAACTCCACCGGGGAAGGTGCCAGACAGGAGTTCTCTTGGTAGATTTTACATTGCTCCGGTAGGCATCTGAAAGACACCACAAAACTTGTTCTACCTGCTTTCTGGGCTGAGATGGGGAACCGCTGAATTTTGGAGTCGGCTGGTTACAAAATGTTCCAAACACACCCCATGCACAACTCCACCGGGGAAGGTGCCAGACAGGAGTTCTCCTGGTAGTTTTTACACTACCTTGGTAGGCATTTGAAAGGCACCACAAAAGTTGTTCTTCCTGCTTTCTGGGCTGAGATGGGGAACCGCTGAATTTTGGAGTCGGCCGGTGACAAAATGTTCCAAACACACCCCATGCACAACTCCACCGGGGAAGGTGCCAGACAGGAGTTCTCCTGGTAGTTTTTACATTGCTCCGGTAGGCATCTGAAAGACACCACAAAAGTTGTTCTACCTGCTTTCTGGGCTGAGATGGGGAACCGCTGAATTTTGGAATCGGCCGGTGACAAAATGTTCCAAACACACCCCATGCACAACTCCACCGGGGAAGGTGCCAGACAGGAGTTCTCTTGATAGATTTTACATTGCTCTGGTAGGCACCTCAAAGACACCACAAAAGTTGTTCTTCCTGCTTTCTGGGCTGAGATGGGGAAGAGCTGAATTTTGGACTCGGCTGGTGACAAAATGTTCCAAACACACCCCATGCACAACTCCACCGGGGAAGGTGCCAGACAGGAGTTCTCTTGGTAGATTTTACACTACCTTGGTAGGCATCTGAAAGACACCACAAAAGTTGTTCTTCCTGCTTTCTGGGCTGAGATGGGGAACCGCTGAATTTTGGAGTCGGCTGGTGGCAAAATGTTCCAAACACACCCCATGCACAACTCCACCACGGAAGGTGCCAGACAGGAGTTCTCCTGGTAGTTTTTACATTGCTCCGGTAGGCACCTCAAAGACACCACAAAAGTTGTTCTACCTGCTTTCTGGGCTGAGATGGGGAACCGCTGAATTTTGGAGTCGGCCGGTGACAAAATGTTCCAAACACACCCCATGCACAACTCCACCGAGGAAGGTGCCAGACAGGAGTTCTCTTGGTAGTTTTTACGCTACCTTGGTAGGCATCTGAAAGACACCACAAAAGTTGTTCTACCTGCTTTCTGGGCTGAGATGGTGAACCGCTGAATTTTGGAGTCGGCTGGTGACAAAATGTTCCAAACACACCCCCTGCACAACTCCACCGGGGAAGGTGCCAGACAGGAGTTCTCCTGGTAGTTTTTACATTGCTCCGGTAGGCATCTGAAAGACACCACAAAAGTTGTTCTACCTGCTTTCTGGGCTGAGATGGGGAACCGCTGAATTTTGGAGTCGGCCGGTGACCAAATGTTCCAAACACACCCCATGCACAACTCCACCGTGGAAGGTGCCAGAAAGGAGATCTCTTGATAGTTTTTACACTACCTTGGTAGGCATTTGAAAGACACCACAAAAGTTGTTCTACCTGCTTTCTGGGCTGAGATGGGGAAACGCTGAATTTTGGAGTCGGCCGGTGACAAAATGTATCAAACACACCCCATGCACAACTCCACCGGGGAAGGTGCCAGACAGGAGTTCTGTTGGTAGATTTTACACTACCTTGGTAGGCAGCTGAAAGGCACCACAAAAGTTGTTCTACCTGCTTTCTGGGCTGAGATGGGGAAACGCTGAATTTTGGACTCGGCTGGTGACAAAATGTTCCAAACACACCCCATGCACAACTCCACCGGGGAAGGTGCCAGACAGGAGTTCTCCTGGTAGTTTTTACACTACCTTGGTAGGCATCTGAAAGACACGACAAAAGTTGTTCTACCTGCTTTCTGGGCTGAGATGGGGAACAGCTGAATTTTGGACTCGGCCGGTGACAAAATGTTCCAAACACACCCCATGCACAACTCCACCGGGGAAGGTGCCAGACAGGAGTTCTGTTGGTAGATTTTACACTACCTTGGTAGGCATCTGAAAGGCACCACAAAAGTTGTTCTACCTGCTTTCTGGGCTGAGATGGGGAACCGCTGAATTTTGGAGTCGGCTGGTGACAAAATGTTCCAAAAACACCCCATGCACAACTCCACCACGGAAGGTGCCAGACAGGAGTTCTCTTAATAGTTTTTACACTACCTTGGTAGGCCTCTGAAAGAAACCACAAAAGTTGTTCTTCCTGCTTTCTGGGCTGAGATGGGGAAACGCTGAATTTTGGAGTCGGCCGGTGACAAAATGTTCCAAACACACCCCATGCACAACTCCACCGGGGAAGGTGCCAGACAGGAGTTCTGTTGGTAGATTTTACACTACCTTGGTAGGCATCTGAAAGACACCACAAAAGTTGTTCTTCCTGCTTTCTGGGCTGAGATGGGGAACCGCTGAATTTTGGAGTCGGCCGGTGACAAAATGTTCCAAACACACCCCATGCACAACTCCACCGGGGAAGGTGCCAGACAGGAGTTCTCCTGGTAGTTTTTACATTGCTCCGGTAGGCATCTGAAAGACACCACAAAAGTTGTTCTACCTGCTTTCTGGGCTGAGATGGGGAATCGCTGAATTTTGGACTCGGCTGGTGACAAAATGTTCCAAACACACCCCATGCACAACTCCACCGGGGAAGGTGCCAGACAGGAGTTCTCCTGGTAGTTTTTACATTGCTCCGGTAGGCATCTGAAAGATACCACAAAAGTTGTTCTACCTGCTTTCTGGGCTGAGATGGGGAACCGCTGAATTTTGGAGTCGGCCGGTGACAAAATGTTCCAAACACACCCCATGCACAACTCCACCGTGGAAGGTGCCAGAAAGGAGATCTCTTGATAGTTTTTACACTACCTTGGTAGGCATTTGAAAGACACTACAAAAGTTGTTCTACCTGCTTTCTGGGCTGAGATGGGGAACCGCTGAATTTTGGAGTCAGCTGGTGACAAAATGTTCCAAACACACCCCATGCACAACTCCACCACGGAAGGTGCCAGACAGGAGTTCTCCTGGTAGTTTTTACATTGCTCCGGTAGGCATCTGAAAGACACCACAAAAGTTGTTCTACCTGCTTTCTGGGCTGAGATGGGGAACCGCTGAATTTTGGAGTCGGCTGGTGACAAAATGTTCCAAAAACACCCCATGCACAACTCCACCACGGAAGGTGCCAGACAGGAGTTCTCTTAATAGTTTTTACACTACCTTGGTAGGCCTCTGAAAGACACCACAAAAGTTGTTCTTCCTGCTTTCTGGGCTGAGATGGGGAAACGATGAATTTTGGAGTCGGCCGGTGACAAAATGTTCCAAACACACCCCATGCACAACTCCACCGGGGAAGGTGCCAGACAGGAGTTCTCTTGGTAGTTTTTACGCTACCTTGGTAGGCAGCTGAAAGGCACCACAAAAGTTGTTCTACCTGCTTTCTGGGCTGAGATGGGGAAACGCTGAATTTTGGAATCGGCTGGTGACAAAATGTTCCAAACACACCCCCTGCACAACTCCACCGGGGAAGGTGCCAGACAGGAGTTCTGTTGGTAGATTTTACACTACCTTGGTAGGCATCTGAAAGACACCACAAAAGTTGTTCTTCCTGCTTTCTGGGCTGAGATGGGGAACCGCTGAATTTTGGAGTCGGCTGGTGGCAAAATGTTCCAAACACACCCCATGCACAACTCCACCACGGAAGGTGCCAGACAGGAGTTCTCCTGGTAGTTTTTACATTGCTCCGGTAGGCACCTCAAAGACACCACAAAAGTTGTTCTACCTGCTTTCTGGGCTGAGATGGGGAACCGCTGAATTTTGGAGTCGGCCGGTGACAAAATGTTCCAAACACACCCCATGCACAACTCCACCGAGGAAGGTGCCAGACAGGAGTTCTCTTGGTAGTTTTTACGCTACCTTGGTAGGCATCTAAAAGACACCACAAAAGTTGTTCTACCTGCTTTCTGGGCTGAGATGGGGAACAGCTGAATTTTGGACTCGGCTGGTGACAAAATGTTCCAAACACACCCCCTGCACAACTCCACCGGGGAAGGTGCCAGACAGGAGTTCTCCTGGTAGTTTTTACATTGCTCCGGTAGGCATCTCAAAGATACCACAAAAGTTGTTCTACCTGCTTTCTGGGCTGAGATGGGGAACCGCTGAATTTTGGAGTCGGCTGGTGACAAAATGTTCCAAACACACCCCCTGCACAACTCCACCGGGGAAGGTGCCAGACAGGAGATCTGTTGGTAGATTTTACACTACCTTGGTAGGCATCTGAAAGGCACCACAAAAGTTGTTCTTCCTGCTTTCTGGGCTGAGATGGGGAACCGCTGAATTTTGGAGTCGGCTGGTGACAAAATGTTCCAAAAACACCCCATGCACAACTCCACCACGGAAGGTGCCAGACAGGAGTTCTCTTAATAGTTTTTACACTACCTTGGTAGGCCTCTGAAAGAAACCACAAAAGTTGTTCTTCCTGCTTTCTGGGCTGAGATGGGGAACCGCTGAATTTCGGAGTCGGCCGGTGACAAAATGTTCCAAACACACCCCATGCACAACTCCACCGGGGAAGGTGCCAGACAGGAGTTCTCTTGGTAGATTTTACATTGCTCCGGTAGGCATCTGAAAGACACCACAAAAGTTGTTCTTCCTGCTTTCTGGGCTGAGATGGGGAACCGCTGAATTTTGGAGTCGGCCGGTGACAAAATGTTCCAAACACACCCCATGCACAACTCCACCGGGGAAGGTGCCAGACAGGAGTTCTCCTGGTAGTTTTTACATTGCTCCGGTAGGCATCTGAAAGACACCACAAAAGTTGTTCTACCTGCTTTCTGGGCTGAGATGGGGAACCGCTGAATTTTGGAATCGGCCGGTGACAAAATGTTCCAAACACACCCCATGCACAACTCCACCGGGGAAGGTGCCAGACAGGAGTTCTCTTGATAGATTTTACATTGCTCTGGTAGGCACCTCAAAGACACCACAAAACTTGTTCTATCTGCTTTCTGGGCTGAGATGGGGAATCGCTGGATTTTGGACTTGGCTCGTGACAAAATGTTCCAAACACACCCCATGCACAACTCCACCGGGGAAGGTGCCAGACAGGGGTTCTCTTAGTAGTTTTTACACTACCTTGGTAGGCATCTGAAATACACCACAAAAGTTGTTCTACCTGCTTTCTGGGCTGAGATGGGGAAACGCTGAATTTTGGAGTCGGCTGGTGACAAAATGTTCCAAACACACCCCCTGCACAACTCCACCGGGGAAGGTGCCAGACAGGAGTTCTGTTGGTAGATTTTACACTACCTTGGTAGGCATCTGAAAGACACCACAAAAGTTGTTCTTCCTGCTTTCTGGGCTGAGATGGGGAACCGCTGAATTTTGGAGTCGGCTGGTGGCAAAATGTTCCAAACACACCCCATGCACAACTCCACCACGGAAGGTGCCAGACAGGAGTTCTCCTGGTAGTTTTTACATTGCTCCGGTAGGCACCTCAAAGACACCACAAAAGTTGTTCTACCTGCTTTCTGGGCTGAGATGGGGAACCGCTGAATTTTGGAGTCGGCCGGTGACAAAATGTTCCAAACACACCCCATGCACAACTCCACCGAGGAAGGTGCCAGACAGGAGTTCTCCTGGTAGTTTTTACGCTACCTTGGTAGGCATCTGAAAGACACCACAAAAGTTGTTCTACCTGCTTTCTGGGCTGAGATGGTGAACCGGTGAATTTTGGAGTCGGCTGGTGACAAAATGTTCCAAACACACCCCCTGCACAACTCCACCGGGGAAGGTGCCAGACAGGAGTTCTCCTGGTAGTTTTTACATTGCTCCGGTAGGCATCTGAAAGACACCACAAAAGTTGTTCTACCTGCTTTCTGGGCTGAGATGGGGAACCGCTGAATTTTGGAGTCGGCCGGTGACCAAATGTTCCAAACACACCCCATGCACAACTCCACCGGGGAAGGTGCCAGAAAGGAGATCTCTTGATAGTTTTTACACTACCTTGGTAGGCATTTGAAAGACACCACAAAAGTTGTTCTACCTGCTATCTGGGCTGAGATGGGGAACCGCTGAATTTTGGAGTCGGCTGGTGACAATATGTTCCAAACACACCCCATGCACAACTCCACCGGGGAAGGTGCCAGACAGGAGTTCTTTTGGTAGATTTTACACTACCTTGGTAGGCATTTGAAAGACACCACAAAAGTTGTTCTACCTGCTTTCTGGGCTGAGATGGGGAACCGCTGAATTTTGGAGTCGGCCGGTGACAAAATGTTCCAAACACACCCCATGCACAACTCCACCGGGGAAGGTGCCAGACAGGAGTTCTCCTGGTAGTTTTTACATTGCTCCGGTAGGCATCTGAAAGACACCACAAAAGTTGTTCTACCTGCTTTCTGGGCTGAGATGGGGAACCGCTGAATTTTGGAGTCGGCTGGTGACAAAATGTTCCAAACACACCCCCTGCACAACTCCACCGGGGAAGGTGCCAGACAGGAGTTCTCCTGGTAGATTTTACACTACCTTGGTAGGCAGCTGAAAGGCACCACAAAAGTTGTTCTTCCTGCTTTCTGGGCTGAGATGGGGAACCGCTGAATTTTGGAGTCGGCTGGTGACAAAATGTTCCAAAAACACCCCATGCACAACTCCACCACGGAAGGTGCCAGACAGGAGTTCTCTTAATAGTTTTTACACTACCTTGGTAGGCCTCTGAAAGAAACCACAAAAGTTGTTCTTCCTGCTTTCTGGGCTGAGATGGGGAAACGCTGAATTTTGGAGTCGGCTGGTGACAAAATGTTCCAAACACACCCCCTGCACAACTCCACCGGGGAAGGTGCCAGACAGGAGTTCTCTTGATAGTTTTTACACTACCTTGGTAGGCATCTAAAAGACACCACAAAAGTTGTTCTTCCTGCTTTCTGGGCTGAGATGGGGAACCGCTGAATTTTGGAGTCGGCCGGTGACAAAATGTTCCAAACACACCCCATGCACAACTCCACCGGGGAAGGTGCCAGGCAGGAGTTCTCTTGATAGATTTTACATTGCTCTGGTAGGCACCTCAAAGACACCACAAAAGTTGTTCTTCCTGCTTTCTGGGCTGAGATGGGGAATCGCTGAATTTTGGACTCGGCCGGTGACAAAATGTTCCAAACACACCCCATGCACAACTCCACCGGGGAAGGTGCCAGACAGGAGTTCTCTTAATAGTTTTTACACTACCTTGGTAGGCATTTGAAAGACACCACAAAAGTTGTTCTACCTGCTTTCTGGGCTGAGATGGGGAACAGCTGACTTTTGGACTCGGCTGGTGACAAAATGTTCCAAACACACCCCATGCACAACTCCACCGGGGAAGGTGCCAGACAGGAGTTCTCTTGGTAGTTTTTACGCTACCTTGGTAGGCAGCTGAAAGGCACCACAAAAGTTGTTCTACCTGCTTTCTGGGCTGAGATGGGGAAACGCTGAATTTTGGAGTCGGCCGGTGACAAAATGTTCCAAACACACCCCCTGCACAACTCCACCGGGGAAGGTGCCAGACAGGAGTTCTGTTGGTAGATTTTACACTACCTTGGTAGGCAGCTGAAAGACACCACAAAAGTTGTTCTTCCTGCTTTCTGGGCTGAGATGGGGAACCGCTGAATTTTGGACTCGGCTGGTGACAAAATGTTCCAAACACACCCCATGCACAACTCCACCGGGGAAGGTGCCAGACAGGAGTTCTCCTGGTAGTTTTTACATTGCTCCGGTAGGCACCTCAAAGACACCACAAAAGTTGTTCTACCTGCTTTCTGGGCTGAGATGGGGAACCGCTGAATTTTGGAGTCGGCCGGTGACAAAATGTTCCAAACACACCCCATGCACAACTCCACCGAGGAAGGTGCCAGACAGGAGTTCTCTTGGTAGTTTTTACGCTACCTTGGTAGGCATCTAAAAGACACCACAAAAGTTGTTCTACCTGCTTTCTGGGCTGAGATGGGGAAACGCTGAATTTTGGAGTCGGCCGGTGACAAAATGTTCCAAACACACCCCCTGCACAACTCCACCACGGAAGGTGCCAGACAGGAGTTCTCCTGGTAGTTTTTACATTGCTCCGGTAGGCATCTCAAAGATACCACAAAAGTTGTTCTACCTGCTTTCTGGGCTGAGATGGGGAACCGCTGAATTTTGGAGTCGGCCGGTGACAAAATGTTCCAAACACACCCCATGCACAACTCCACCGTGGAAGGTGCCAGAAAGGAGATCTCTTGATAGTTTTTACACTACCTTGGTAGGCATTTGAAAGACACTACAAAAGTTGTTCTACCTGCTTTCTGGGCTGAGATGGGGAACCGCTGAATTTTGGAGTCAGCTGGTGACAAAATGTTCCAAACACACCCCATGCACAACTCCACCGGGGAAGGTGCCAGACAGGAGTTCTCCTGGTAGTTTTTACACTACCTTGGTAGGCATCTGAAGGACACCACAAAAGTTGTTCTACCTGCTTTCTGGGCTGAGATGGGGAACCGCTGAATTTTGGAGTCGGCTGGTGACAAAATGTTCCAAACACACCCCCTGCACAACTCCACCGGGGAAGGTGCCAGACAGGAGATCTGTTGGTAGATTTTACACTACCTTGGTAGGCATCTGAAAGGCACCACAAAAGTTGTTCTTCCTGCTTTCTGGGCTGAGATGGGGAACCGCTGAATTTTGGACTCGGCTGGTGACAAAATGTTCCAAAAACACCCCATGCACAACTCCACCACGGAAGGTGCCAGACAGGAGTTCTCTTAATAGTTTTTACACTACCTTGGTAGGCCTCTGAAAGAAACCACAAAAGTTGTTCTTCCTGCTTTCTGGGCTGAGATGGGGAACCGCTGAATTTTGGAGTCGGCCGGTGACAAAATGTTCCAAACACACCCCATGCACAACTCCACCGGGGAAGGTGCCAGACAGGAGTTCTCTTGGTAGTTTTTACGCTACCTTCGTAGGCAGCTGAAAGGCACCACAAAAGTTGTTCTACCTGCTTTCTGGGCTGAGATGGGGAACCGCTGAATTTTGGAGTCGGCTGGTGACAAAATGTTCCAAACACACCCCATGCACAACTCCACCGGGGAAGGTGCCAGACAGGAGTTCTCCTGGTAGTTTTTACACTACCTTGGTAGGCATTTGAAAGGCACCACAAAAGTTGTTCTTCCTGCTTTCTGGGCTGAGATGGGGAACCGCTGAATTTTGGACTCGGCCGGTGACAAAATGTTCCAAACACACCCCCTGCACAACTCCACCGGGGAAGGTGCCAGACAGGAGTTCTCCTGGTAGTTTTTACACTACCTTGGTAGGCATCTAAAAGACACCACAAAACTTGTTCTATCTGCTTTCTGGGCTGAGATGGGGAACCGCTGAATTTTGGAGTCGGCTGGTGACAAAATGTTCCAAACACACCCCATGCACAACTCCACCGGGGAAGGTGCCAGACAGGAGTTCTCCTGGTAGTTTTTACACTACCTTGGTAGGCATTTGAAAGGCACCACAAAAGTTGTTCTTCCTGCTTTCTGGGCTGAGATGGGGAACCGCTGAATTTTGGAGTCGGCCGGTGACAAAATGTTCCAAACACACCCCATGCACAACTCCACCGGGGAAGGTGCCAGACAGGAGTTCTCCTGGTAGTTTTTACATTGCTCCGGTAGGCATCTGAAAGACACCACAAAAGTTGTTCTACCTGCTTTCTGGGCTGAGATGGGGAACCGCTGAATTTTGGAATCGGCTGGTGACAAAATGTTCCAAACACACCCCATGCACAACTCCACCGGGGAAGGAGCCAGACAGGAGTTCTCTTGATAGATTTTACATTGCTCTGGTAGGCACCTCAAAGACACCACAAAACTTGTTCTATCTGCTTTCTGGGCTGAGATGGGGAATCGCTGGATTTTGGACTTGGCTCGTGACAAAATGTTCCAAACACACCCCATGCACAACTCCACCGGGGAAGGTGCCAGACAGGGGTTCTCTTAGTAGTTTTTACACTACCTTGGTAGGCATCTGAAAGACACCACAAAAGTTGTTCTACCCGCTTTCTGGGCTGAGATGGGGAAGAGCTGAATTTTGGACTCGGCTGGTGACAAAATGTTCCAAACACACCCCATGCACAACTCCACCGGGGAAGGTGCCAGACAGGAGTTCTGTTGGTAGATTTTACACTACCTTGGTAGGCATCTGAAAGACACCACAAAAGTTGTTCTTCCTGCTTTCTGGGCTGAGATGGGGAACCGCTGAATTTTGGAGTCGGCTGGTGGCAAAATGTTCCAAACACATCCCATGCACAACTCCACCACGGAAGGTGCCAGACAGGAGTTCTCCTGGTAGTTTTTACATTGCTCCGGTAGGCACCTCAAAGACACCACAAAAGTTGTTCTACCTGCTTTCTGGGCTGAGATGGGGAACCGCTGAATTTTGGAGTCGGCCGGTGACAAAATGTTCCAAACACACCCCATGCACAACTCCACCGAGGAAGGTGCCAGACAGGAGTTCTCTTGGTAGTTTTTACGCTACCTTGGTAGGCATCTGAAAGACACCACAAAAGTTGTTCTACCTGCTTTCTGGGCTGAGATGGTGAACCGCTGAATTTTGGAGTCGGCTGGTGACAAAATGTTCCAAACACACCCCCTGCACAACTCCACCGGGGAAGGTGCCAGACAGGAGTTCTCCTGGTAGTTTTTACATTGCTCCGGTAGGCATCTGAAAGACACCACAAAAGTTGTTCTACCTGCTTTCTGGGCTGAGATGGGGAACCGCTGAATTTTGGAGTCGGCCGGTGACAAAATGTTCCAAACACACCCCATGCACAACTCCACCGGGGAAGGTGCCAGAAAGGAGATCTCTTGATAGTTTTTACACTACCTTGGTAGGCAGCTGAAAGGCACCACAAAAGTTGTTCTACCTGCTTTCTGGGCTGAGATGGGGAACCGCTGAATTTTGGAGTCGGCTGGTGACAAAATGTTCCAAACACACCCCATGCACAACTCCACCGGGGAAGGTGCCAGACAGGAGTTCTTTTGGTAGATTTTACACTACCTTGGTAGGCATTTGAAAGACACCACAAAAGTTGTTCTTCCTGCTTTCTGGGCTGAGATGGGGAACCGCTGAATTTTGGAGTCAGCTGGTGACAAAATGTTCCAAACACACCCCATGCACAACTCCACCGGGGAAGGTGCCAGACAGGAGTTCTCCTGGTAGTTTTTACATTGCTCCGGTAGGCATCTGAAAGACACCACAAAAGTTGTTCTACCTGCTTTCTGGGCTGAGATGGGGAACCGCTGAATTTTGGAGTCGGCTGGTGACAAAATGTTCCAAACACACACCCTGCACAACTCCACCACGGAAGGTGCCAGACAGGAGTTCTCCTGGTAGATTTTACACTACCTTGGTAGGCAGCTGAAAGGCACCACAAAAGTTGTTCTTCCTGCTTTCTGGGCTGAGATGGGGAACCGCTGAATTTTGGAGTCGGCTGGTGACAAAATGTTCCAAAAACACCCCATGCACAACTCCACCACGGAAGGTGCCAGACAGGAGTTCTCTTAATAGTTTTTACACTACCTTGGTAGGCCTCTGAAAGAAACCACAAAAGTTGTTCTTCCTGCTTTCTGGGCTGAGATGGGGAAACGCTGAATTTTGGAGTCGGCTGGTGACAAAATGTTCCAAACACACCCCCTGCACAACTCCACCGGGGAAGGTGCCAGACAGGAGTTCTCTTGATAGTTTTTACACTACCTTGGTAGGCATCTAAAAGACACCACAAAAGTTGTTCTTCCTGCTTTCTGGGCTGAGATGGGGAACCGCTGAATTTTGGAGTCGGCCGGTGACAAAATGTTCCAAACACACCCCATGCACAACTCCACCGGGGAAGGTGCCAGGCAGGAGATCTCTTGATAGATTTTACATTGCTCTGGTAGGCACCTCAAAGACACCACAAAAGTTGTTCTTCCTGCTTTCTGGGCTGAGATGGGGAATCGCTGAATTTTGGACTCGGCCGGTGACAAAATGTTCCAAACACACCCCATGCACAACTCCACCGGGGAAGGTGCCAGACAGGAGTTCTCTTAATAGTTTTTACACTACCTTGGTAGGCATTTGAAAGACACCACAAAAGTTGTTCTACCTGCTTTCTGGGCTGAGATGGGGAACAGCTGACTTTTGGACTCGGCTGGTGACAAAATGTTCCAAACACACCCCATGCACAACTCCACCGGGGAAGGTGCCAGACAGGAGTTCTCTTGGTAGTTTTTACACTACCTTGGTAGGCATCAAAAAGACACTACAAAAGTTGTTCTACCTGCTTTCTGGGCTGAGATGGGGAACCACTGAATTTTGGAGTCAGCTGGTGACAAAATGTTCCAAACACACCCCATGCACAACTCCACCGGGGAAGGTGCCAGACAGGAGTTCTCCTGGTAGTTTTTACATTGCTCCGGTAGGCATCTGAAAGACACCACAAAAGTTGTTCTACCTGCTTTCTGGGCTGAGATGGGGAAGAGCTGAATTTTGGACTCGGCTGGTGACAAAATGTTCCAAACACACCCCCTGCACAACTCCACCGGGGAAGGTGCCAGAAAGGAGTTCTCCTGGTAGATTTTACACTACCTTGGTAGGCAGCTGAAAGGCACCACAAAAGTTGTTCTTCCTGCTTTCTGGGCTGAGATGGGGAACCGCTGAATTTTGGAGTCGGCTGGTGACAAAATGTTCCAAAAACACCCCATGCACAACTCCACCGGGGAAGGTGCCAGACAGGAGTTCTCTTAATAGTTTTTACACTACCTTGGTAGGCCTCTGAAAGAAACCACAAAAGTTGTTCTTCCTGCTTTCTGGGCTGAGATGGGGAACCGCTGAATTTTGGAGTCGGCCGGTGACAAAATGTTCCAAACACACCCCATGCACAACTCCACCGGGGAAGGTGCCAGACAGGAGTTCTCCTGGTAGTTTTTACACTACCTTGGTAGGCATTTGAAAGGCACCACAAAAGTTGTTCTTCCTGCTTTCTGGGCTGAGATGGGGAACCGCTGAATTTTGGACTCGGCCGGAAAAAAATGTTCCAAACACACCCCATGCACAACTCCACCGGGGAAGGTGCCAGACAGGAGTTCTCCTGGTAGTTTTTACACTACCTTGGTAGGCATTTGAAAGACACCACAAAAGTTGTTCTACCTGCTTTCTGGGCTGAGATGGGGAAGAGCTGAATTTTGGAATCGGCTGGTGACAAAATGTTCCAAACACACCCCATGCACAACTCCACCGGGGAAGGAGCCAGGCAGGAGTTCTCTTGATAGATTTTACATTGCTCTGGTAGGCACCTCAAAGACACCACAAAACTTGTTCTATCTGCTTTCTAGGCTGAGATGGGGAATCGCTGGATTTTGGACTTGGCTGGTGACAAAATGTTCCAAACACACCCCATGCACAACTCCACCGGGGAAGGTGCCAGACAGGGGTTCTCTTAGTAGTTTTTACACTACCTTGGTAGGCATCTGAAAGACACCACAAAAGTTGTTCTACCTGCTTTCTGGGCTGAGATGGGGAACCGCTGAATTTTGGAGTCGGCCGGTGACAAAATGTTCCAAACACACCCCATGCACAACTCCACCGGGGAAGGTGCCAGACAGGAGTTCTGTTGGTAGATTTTACACTACCTTGGTAGGCAGCTGAAAGACACCACAAAAGTTGTTCTTCCTGCTTTCTGGGCTGAGATGGGGAACCGCTGAATTTTGGAATCGGCTGGTGGCAAAATGTTCCAAACACACCCCATGCACAACTCCACCGGGGAAGGTGCCAGACAGGAGTTCTCCTGGTAGTTTTTACATTGCTCCGGTAGGCACCTCAAAGACACCACAAAAGTTGTTCTACCTGCTTTCTGGGCTGAGATGGGGAACCGCTGAATTTTGGAGTCGGCCGGTGACAAAATGTTCCAAACACACCCCATGCACAACTCCACCGAGGAAGGTGCCAGACAGGAGTTCTCTTGGTAGTTTTTACGCTACCTTGGTAGGCATCTAAAAGACACCACAAAAGTTGTTCTACCTGCTTTCTTTGCTGAGATGGGGAAACGCTGAATTTTGGAGTCGGCTGGTGACAAAATGTTCCAAACACACCCCCTGCACAACTCCACCGGGGAAGGTGCCAGACAGGAGTTCTCCTGGTAGTTTTTACATTGCTCCGGTAGGCATCTGAAAGACACCACAAAAGTTGTTCTACCTGCTTTCTGGGCTGAGATGGGGAACCGCTGAATTTTGGAGTCGGCCGGTGACAAAATGTTCCAAACACACCCCATGCACAACTCCACCGTGGAAGGTGCCAGACAGGAGTTCTCCTGGTAGTTTTTACATTGCTCCGGTAGGCATCTGAAAGACACCACAAAAGTTGTTCTACCTGCTTTCTGGGCTGAGATGGGGAACAGCTGACTTTTGGACTCGGCTGGTGACAAAATGTTCCAAACACACCCCATGCACAACTCCACCGGGGAAGGTGCCAGACAGGAGTTCTCCTGGTAGTTTTTACATTGCTCCGGTAGGCATCTGAAAGACACCACAAAAGTTGTTCTACCTGCTTTCTGGGCTGAGATGGGGAACCGCTGAATTTTGGAGTCGGCTGGTGACAAAATGTTCCAAACACACCCCCTGCACAACTCTACCGGGGAAGGTGTCAGAAAGGAGTTCTCCTGGTAGATTTTACACTACCTTGGTAGGCAGCTGAAAGGCACCACAAAAGTTGTTCTTCCTGCTTTCTGGGCTGAGATGGGGAACCGCTGAATTTTGGAGTCGGCTGGTGACAAAATGTTCCAAAAACACCCCATGCACAACTCCACCACGGAAGGTGCCAGACAGGAGTTCTCTTAATAGTTTTTACACTACCTTGGTAGGCCTCTGAAAGACACCACAAAAGTTGTTCTTCCTGCTTTCTGGGCTGAGATGGGGAACCGCTGAATTTTGGAGTCGGCCGGTGACAAAATGTTCCAAACACACCCCATGCACAACTCCACCGGGGAAGGTGCCAGACAGGAGTTCTCTTAGTAGTTTTTACGCTACCTTGGTAGGCAGCTGAAAGGCACCACAAAAGTTGTTCTACCTGCTTTCTGGGCTGAGATGGGGAAACGCTGAATTTTGGAGTCGGCTGGTGACAAAATGTTCCAAACACACCCCCTGCACAACTCCACCGGGGAAGGTGCCAGACAGGAGTTCTCTTGATAGTTTTTACACTACATTGGTAGGCATCTAAAAGACACCACAAAAGTTGTTTTTCCTGCTTTCTGGGCTGAGATGGGGAACCGCTGAATTTTGGACTCGGCCGGTGACAAAATGTTCCAAACACACCCCATGCACAACTCCACCGGGGAAGGTGCCAGACAGGAGTTCTCTTGATAGATTTTACATTGCTCTGGTAGGCACCTCAAAGACACCACAAAAGTTGTTCTACCTGCTTTCTGGGCTGAGATGGGGAATCGCTGAATTTTGGACTCGGCTGGTGACAAAATGATCCAAACACACCCCCTGCACAACTCCACCGGGGAAGGTGCCAGACAGGAGTTCTCTTGGTAGCTTTTACATTGCTCCGGTAGGCACCTCAAAGACACCACAAAAGTTGTTCTACCTTCTTTCTGGGCTGAGATGGGGAACGGCTGAATTTTGGAGTCGGCCGGTGACAAAATGTTCCAAACACACCCCATGCACAACTCCACCGGGGAAGGTGCCAGACAGGAGTTCTGTTGGTAGATTTTACACTACCTTGGTAGGCATCAAAAAGACACTACAAAAGTTGTTCTACCTGCTTTCTGGGCTGAGATGGGGAACCGCTGAATTTTGGAGTCGGCTGGTGACAAAATGTTCCAAACACACCCCATGCACAACTCCACCGGGGAAGGTGCCAGACAGGGGTTCTCTTAGTAGTTTTTACATTGCTCTGGTAGGCACCTCAAAGACACCACAAAACTTGTTCTATCTGCTTTCTGGGCTGAGATGGGGAATCGCTGAATTTTGGACTTGGCTGGTGACAAAATGTTCCAAACACACCCCCTGCACAACTCCACCGGGGAAGGTGCCAGACAGGAGTTCTCTTAGTAGTTTTTACACTACCTTGGTAGGCACCTGAAAGGCACCACAAAAGTTGTTCTTCCTGCTTTCTGGGCTGAGATGGGGAACCGCTGAATTTTGGACTCGGCTGGTGACAAAATGTTCCAAACACACCCCATGCACAACTCCACCGGGGAAGGTGCCAGACAGGAGTTCTGTTGGTAGATTTTACACTACCTTGGTAGGCAGCTGAAAGATACCACAAAAGTTGTTCTTCCTGCTTTCTGGGCTGAGATGGGGAACCGCTGAATTTTGGAGTCGGCCGGTGACAAAATGTTCCAAACACACCCCATGCACAACTCCACCGGGGAAGGTGCCAGACAGGAGTTCTGTTGGTAGATTTTACACTACCTTGGTAGGCATCTGAAAGGCACCACAAAAGTTGTTCTTCCTGCTTTCTGGGCTGAGATGGGGAACCGCTGAATTTTGGACTCGGCCGGTGACAAAATGTTCCAAACACACCCCATGCACAACTCCACCACGGAAGGTGCCAGACAGGAGTTCTCTTAATAGTTTTTACACTACCTTGGTAGGCCTCTGAAAGAAACCACAAAAGTTGTTCTACCTGCTTTCTGGGCTGAGATGGGGAACCGCTGAATTTTGGAGTCGGCCGGTGACAAAATGTTCCAAAAACACCCCATGCACAACTCCACCGGGGAAGGTGCCAGACAGGGGTTCTCTTGGTAGTTTTTACGCTACCTTGGTAGGCAGCTGAAAGGCACCACAAAAGTTGTTCTACCTGCTTTCTGGGCTGAGATGGGGAACCGCTGAATTTTGGACTCGGCCGGTGACAAAATGTTCCAAACACACCCCATGCACAACTCCACCGGGGAAGGTGCCAGACAGGAGTTCTCTTGATAGTTTTAAACTACCTTGGTAGGCATCTGAAAGGCACCACAAAAGTTGTTCTTCCTGCTTTCTGGGCTGAGATGGGGAATCGCTGAATTTTGGACTCGGCTGGTGACAAAATGTTCCAAACACACCCCATACACAACTCCACCGGGGAAGGTGCCAGACAGGAGTTCTCTTAATAGTTTTTACACTACCTTGGTAGGCCTCTGAAAGACACCACAAAAGTTGTTCTACCTGCTTTCTGGGCTGAGATGGGGAACAGCTGAATTTTGGACTCGGCTGGTGACAAAATGTTCCAAACACACCCCATGCACAACTCCACCGGGGAAGGTGCCAGACAGGAGTTCTCTTGGTAGCTTTTACATTGCTCCGGTAGGCATCTGAAAGACACCACAAAAGTTGTTCTACCTTCTTTCTGGGCTGAGATGGGGAACGGCTGAATTTTGGAGTCGGCCGGTGACAAAATGTTCCAAACACACCCCATGCACAACTCCACCGGGGAAGGTGCCAGACAGGAGTTCTGTTGGTAGATTTTACACTACCTTGATAGGCATCAAAAAGACACTACAAAAGTTGTTCTACCTGCTTTCTGGGCTGAGATGGGGAACCGCTGAATTTTGGACTCGGCCGGTGACAAAATGTTCCAAACACACCCCATGCACAACTCCACCGGGGAAGGTGCCAGACAGGAGTTCTGTTGGTAGATTTTACACTACCTTGGTAGGCATCTGAAAGGCACCACAAAAGTTGTTCTTCCTGCTTTCTGGGCTGAGATGGGGAACCGCTGAATTTTGGACTCGGCCGGTGACAAAATGTTCCAAACACACCCCATGCACAACTCCACCACGGAAGGTGCCAGACAGGAGTTCTCTTAATAGTTTTTACACTACCTTGGTAGGCCTCTGAAAGAAACCACAAAAGTTGTTCTACCTGCTTTCTGGGCTGAGATGGGGAACCGCTGAATTTTGGAGTCGGCCGGTGACAAAATGTTCCAAACACACCCCATGCACAACTCCACCGGGGAAGGTGCCAGACAGGGGTTCTCTTGGTAGTTTTTACGCTACCTTGGTAGGCAGCTGAAAGGCACCACAAAAGTTGTTCTACCTGCTTTCTGGGCTGAGATGGGGAACCGCTGAATTTTGGACTCGGCCGGTGACAAAATGTTCCAAACACACCCCATGCACAACTCCACCGGGGAAGGTGCCAGACAGGAGTTCTCTTGATAGTTTTAAACTACCTTGGTAGGCCTCTGAAAGAAACCACAAAAGTTGTTCTTCCTGCTTTCTGGGCTGAGATGGGGAATCGCTGAATTTTGGACTCGGCTGGTGACAAAATGTTCCAAACACACCCCATACACAACTCCACCGGGGAAGGTGCCAGACAGGAGTTCTCTTAATAGTTTTTACACTACCTTGGTAGGCCTCTGAAAGACACCACAAAAGTTGTTCTACCTGCTTTCTGGGCTGAGATGGGGAACAGCTGAATTTTGGACTCGGCTGGTGACAAAATGTTCCAAACACACCCCATGCACAACTCCACCGGGGAAGGTGCCAGGCAGGAGTTCTCTTGATAGATTTTACATTGCTCTGGTAGGCACCTCAAAGACACCACAAAAGTTGTTCTACCTTCTTTCTGGGCTGAGATGGGGAACGGCTGAATTTTGGAGTCGGCCGGTGACAAAATGTTCCAAACACACCCCATGCACAACTCCACCGGGGAAGGTGCCAGACAGGAGTTCTGTTGGTAGATTTTACACTACCTTGGTAGGCATCAAAAAGACACTACAAAAGTTGTTCTACCTGCTTTCTGGGCTGAGATGGGGAACCGCTGAATTTTGGAGTCAGCTGGTGGCAAACTGTTCCAAACACACCCCCTGCACAACTCCACCGGGGAAGGTGGCAGACAGGAGTTCTCTTGGTAGTTTTTACGCTACCTTGGTAGGCAGCTGAAAGGCACCACAAAAGTTGTTCTACCTGCTTTCTGGGCTGAGATGGGGAACCGCTGAATTTTGGAGTCGCCTGGTGACAAAATGTTCCAAACACACCCCCTGCACAACTCCACCGAGGAAGGTGCCAGACAGGAGTTCTCTTGGTAGTTTTTACGCTACCTTGGTAGGCATCTAAAAGACACCACAAAAGTTGTTCTACCTGCTTTCTGGGCTGAGATGGGGGAAACGCTGAATTTTGGAGTCGGCTGGTGACAAAATGTTCCAAACACACCCCATGCACAACTCCACCGGGGAAGGTGCCAGACAGGAGTTCTCCTGGTAGTTTTTACATTGCTCCGGTAGGCATCTGAAAGACACCACAAAAGTTGTTCTACCTGCTTTCTGGGCTGAGATGGGGAACCGCTGAATTTTGGAGTCGGCCGGTGACAAAATGTTCCAAACACACCCCATGCACAACTCCACCATGGAAGGTGCCAGAAAGGAGATCTCTTGATAGTTTTTACACTACCTTGGTAGGCATTTGAAAGACACCACAAAAGTTGTTCTACCTGCTTTCTGGGCTGAGATGGGGAACGGCTGACTTTTGGACTCGGCTGGTGACAAAATGTTCCAAACACACCCCATGCACAACTCCACCACGGAAGGTGCCAGACAGGAGTTCTCCTGGTAGTTTTTACATTGCTCCGGTAGGCACCTGAAAGACACCACAAAAGTTGTTCTACCTGCTTTCTGGGCTGAGATGGGGAACCGCTGAATTTTGGAGTCGGCTGGTGACAAAATGTTCCAAACACACCCCCTGCACAACTCCACCGGGGAAGGTGCCAGACAGGAGTTCTCTTAATAGTTTTTACACTACCTTGGTAGGCCTCTGAAAGAAACCACAAAAGTTGTTCTTCCTGCTTTCTGGGCTGAGATGGGGAACCGCTGAATTTTGGAGTCGGCCGGTGACAAAATGTTCCAAACACACCCCATGCACAACTCCACCGGGGAAGGTGCCAGACAGGAGTTCTCTTGGTAGTTTTTACGCTACCTTGGTAGGCAGCTGAAAGGCACCTCAAAAGTTGTTCTACCTGCTTTCTGGGCTGAGATGGGGAATCGCTGAATTTTGGACTCGGCTGGTGACAAAATGATCCAAACACACCCCCTGCACAACTCCACCGGGGAAGGTGCCAGACAGGAGTTCTCTTGGTAGCTTTTACATTGCTCCGGTAGGCATCTGAAAGACACCACAAAAGTTGTTCTACCTTCTTTCTGTGCTGAGATGGGGAACGGCTGAATTTTGGAGTTGGCCGGTGACAAAATGTTCCAAACACACCCCATGCACAACTCCACCGGGGAAGGTGCCAGACAGGAGTTCTGTTGGTAGATTTTACACTACCTTGGTAGGCATCAAAAAGACACTACAAAAGTTGTTCTACCTGCTTTCTGGGCTGAGATGGGGAACCGCTGAATTTTGGAGTCGGCTGGTGACAAAATGTTCCAAACACACCCCATGCACAACTCCACCGGGGAAGGTGCCAGACAGGGGTTCTCCTGGTAGTTTTTACACTACCTTGGTAGGCATCTGAAAGACACCACAAAAGTTGTTCTACCTGCTTTCTGGGCTGAGATGGGGAATCGCTGAATTTTGGACTCGGCTGGTGACAAAATGTTCCAAACACACCCCATGCACAACTCCACCGGGGAAGGTGCCAGACAGGAGTTCTGTTGGTAGATTTTACACTACCTTGGTAGGCATCTGAAAGATACCACAAAAGTTGTTCTTCCTGCTTTCTGGGCTGAGATGGGGAACCGCTGAATTTTGGAGTCGGCTGGTGGCAAAATGTTCCAAACACACCCCATGCACAACTCCACCGGGGAAGGTGCCAGACAGGAGTTCTCCTGGTAGTTTTTACATTGCTCCGGTAGGCATCTGAAAGGCACCACAAAAGTTGTTCTACCTGCTTTCTGGGCTGAGATGGGGAATCGCTGAATTTTGGAGTCGGCCGGTGACAAAATGTTCCAAACACACCCCATGCACAACTCCACCGAGGAAGGTGCCAGACAGGAGTTCTGTTGGTAGTTTTTACGCTACCTTGGTAGGCACCTCAAAGACACCACAAAAGTTGTTCTACCTGCTTTCTGGGCTGAGATGGGGAATCGCTGAATTTTGGAGTCGGCTGGTGACAAAATGTTCCAAACACACCCCATGCACAACTCCACCGGGGAAGGTGCCAGACAGGAGTTCTCTTGGTAGTTTTTACATTGCTCCGGTAGGCATCTGAAAGACACCACAAAAGTTGTTCTACCTGCTTTCTGGGCTGAGATGGGGAACCGCTGAATTTTGGAGTCGGCTGGTGACAAAATGTTCCAAAAACACCCCATGCACAACTCCACCACGGAAGGTGCCAGACAGGAGTTCTCTTAATAGTTTTTACACTACCTTGGTAGGCCTCTGAAAGAAACCACAAAAGTTGTTCTTCCTGCTTTCTGGGCTGAGATGGGGAACCGCTGAATTTTGGACTCGGCCGGTGACAAAATGATCCAAACACACCCCCTGCACAACTCCACCGGGGAAGGTGCCAGACAGGAGTTCTCTTGGTAGCTTTTACATTGCTCCGGTAGGCATCTGAAAGACACCACAAAAGTTGTTCTACCTGCTTTCTGGGCTGAGATGGGGAAGAGCTGAATTTTGGAGTCGGCTGGTGACAAAATGTTCCAAACACACCCCATGCACAACTCCACCGGGGAAGGTGCCAGACAGGGGTTCTCTTAGTAGTTTTTACATTGCTCTGGTAGGCAGCTGAAAGACACCACAAAACTTGTTCTATCTGCTTTCTGGGCTGAGATGGGGAATCGCTGAATTTTGGACTTGGCTGGTGACAAAATGTTCCAAACACACCCCATGCACAACTCCACCGGGGAAGGTGCCAGACAGGGGTTCTCCTGGTAGTTTTTACACTACCTTGGTAGGCATCTGAAAGACACCACAAAAGTTGTTCTACCTGCTTTCTGGGCTGAGATGGGGAACCGCTGAATTTTGGAGTCGGCTGGTGGCAAAATGTTCCAAACACACCCCATGCACAACTCCACCGGGGAAGGTGCCAGACAGGAGTTCTGTTGGTAGATTTTACACTACCTTGGTAGGCATCTGAAAGATACCACAAAAGTTGTTCTTCCTGCTTTCTGGGCTGAGATGGGGAACCGCTGAATTTTGGAGTCGGCTGGTGGCAAAATGTTCCAAACACACCCCATGCCCAACTCCACCGGGGAAGGTGCCAGACAGGAGTTCTCCTGGTAGTTTTTACATTGCTCCGGTAGGCATCTGAAAGGCACCACAAAAGTTGTTCTACCTGCTTTCTGGGCTGAGATGGGGAACCGCTGAATTTTGGACTCGGCCGGTGACAAAATGTTCCAAACACACCCCATGCACAACTCCACCGAGGAAGGTGCCAGACAGGAGTTCTGTTGGTAGTTTTTACGCTACCTTGGTAGGCACCTCAAAGACACCACAAAAGTTGTTCTACCTGCTTTCTGGGCTGAGATGGGGAATCGCTGAATTTTGGAGTCGGCCGGTGACAAAATGTTCCAAACACACCCCATGCACAACTCCACCACGGAAGGTGCCAGACAGGAGTTCTCCTGGTAGTTTTTACATTGCTCCGGTAGGCATCTGAAAGACACCACAAAAGTTGTTCTACCTGCTTTCTGGGCTGAGATGGGGAACCGCTGAATTTTGGAGTCGGCCGGTGACAAAATGTTCCAAACACACCCCCTGCACAACTCCACCGGGGAAGGTGCCAGACAGGAGTTCTGTTGGTAGATTTTACACTACCTTGGTAGGCAGCTGAAAGGCACCACAAAAGTTGTTCTTCCTGCTTTCTGGGCTGAGATGGGGAACCGCTGAATTTTGGACTCGGCCGGTGACAAAATGTTCCAAACACACCCCATGCACAACTCCACCACGGAAGGTGCCAGACAGGAGTTCTCTTAATAGTTTTTACACTACCTTGGTAGGCCTCTGAAAGAAACCACAAAAGTTGTTGTACCTGCTTTCTGGGCTGAGACGGGGAACCGCTGAATTTTGGAGTCGGCCGGTGACAAAATGTTCCAAACACACCCCATGCACAACTCCACCGGGGAAGGTGCCAGACAGGAGTTCTCTTGGTAGTTTTTACGCTACCTTGGTAGGCAGCTGAAAGGCACCACAAAAGTTGTTCTACCTGCTTTCTGGGCTGAGATGGGGAACCGCTGAATTTTGGAGTCGGCCGGTGACAAAATGTTCCAAACACACCCCATGCACAACTCCACCGGGGAAGGTGCCAGACAGGAGTTCTCTTAATAGTTTTTACACTACCTTGGTAGGCCTCTGAAAGACACCACAAAAGTTGTTCTACCTGCTTTCTGGGCTGAGATGGGGAACAGCTGAATTTTGGACTCGGCTGGTGACAAAATGTTCCAAACACACCCCATGCACAACTCCACCGGGGAAGGTGCCAGGCAGGAGTTCTCTTAATAGTTTTTACACTACCTTGGTAGGCCTCTGAAAGACACCACAAAAGTTGTTCTTCCTGCTTTCTGGGTTGAGATGGGGAACCGCTGAATTTTGGAGTCGGCCGGTGACAAAATGTTCCAAACACACCCCATGCACAACTCCACCGGGGAAGGTGCCAGACAGGAGTTCTCCTGGTAGTTTTTACACTACCTTGGTAGGCACCTCAAAGACACCAGAAAAGTTGTTCTACCTGCTTTCTGGGCTGAGATGGGGAATCGCTGAATTTTGGACTCGGCTGGTGACAAAATGATCCAAACACACCCCCTGCACAACTCCACCGGGGAAGGTGCCAGACAGGAGTTCTCTTGGTAGCTTTTACATTGCTCCGGTAGGCACCTCAAAGACACCACAAAAGTTGTTCTACCTTCTTTCTGGGCTGAGATGGGGAACGGCTGAATTTTGGAGTTGGCCGGTGACAAAATGTTCCAAACACACCCCATGCACAACTCCACCGGGGAAGGTGCCAGACAGGAGTTCTGTTGGTAGATTTTACACTACCTTGGTAGGCATCAAAAAGACACTACAAAAGTTGTTCTACCTGCTTTCTGGGCTGAGATGGGGAACCGCTGAATTTTGGAGTCGGCTGGTGACAAAATGTTCCAAACACACCCCATGCACAACTCCACCGGGGAAGGTGCCAGACAGGGGTTCTCTTAGTAGTTTTTACATTGCTCTGGTAGGCACCTCAAAGACACCACAAAACTTGTTCTATCTGCTTTCTGGGCTGAGATGGGGAATCGCTGAATTTTGGACTTGGCTGGTGACAAAATGTTCCAAACACACCCCATGCACAACTCCACCGGGGAAGGTGCCAGACAGGGGTTCTGTTGGTAGATTTTACACTACCTTGGTAGGCATCTGAAAGGCACCACAAAAGTTGTTGTACCTGCTTTCTGGGCTGAGATGGGGAAGAGCTGAATTTTGGACTCGGCTGGTGACAAAATGTTCCAAACACACCCCATGCACAACTCCACCGGGGAAGGTGCCAGACAGGAGTTCTGTTGGTAGATTTTACACTACCTTGGTAGGCATCTGAAAGATACCACAAAAGTTGTTCTTCCTGCTTTCTGGGCTGAGATGGGGAACCGCTGAATTTTGGACTCGGCCGGTGACAAAATGTTCCAAACACACCCCATGCACAACTCCACCGGGGAAGGTGCCAGACAGGAGTTCTCTTGGTAGATTTTACACTACCTTGGTAGGCAGCTGAAAGGCACCACAAAAGTTGTTCTTCCTGCTTTCTGGGCTGAGATGGGGAACCGCTGAATTTTGGACTCGGCCGGTGACAAAATGTTCCAAACACACCCCATGCACAACTCCACCACGGAAGGTGCCAGACAGGAGTTCTCTTAATAGTTTTTACACTACCTTGGTAGGCCTCTGAAAGAAACCACAAAAGTTGTTCTACCTGCTTTCTGGGCTGAGATGGGGAACCGCTGAATTTTGGAGTCGGCCGGTGACAAAATGTTCCAAACACACCCCCTGCACAACTCCACCGGGGAAGGTGCCAGACAGGAGTTCTCTTGGTAGTTTTTACGCTACCTTGGTAGGCATCTGAAAGACACCACAAAAGTTGTTCTTCCTGCTTTCTGGGCTGAGATGGGGAATCGCTGAATTTTGGACTCGGCTGGTGACAAAATGTTCCAAACACACCCCATACACAACTCCACCGGGGAAGGTGCCAGACAGGAGTTCTCTTAATAGTTTTTACACTACCTTGGTAGGCCTCTGAAAGACACCACAAAAGTTGTTCTACCTGCTTTCTGGGCTGAGATGGGGAACAGCTGAATTTTGGACTCGGCTGGTGACAAAATGTTCCAAACACACCCCATGCACAACTCCACCGGGGAAGGTGCCAGGCAGGAGTTCTCTTGATAGATTTTACATTGCTCTGGTAGGCACCTCAAAGACACCACAAAAGTTGTTCTACCTGCTTTCTGGGCTGAGATGGGGAACGGCTGAATTTTGGAGTTGGCCGGTGACAAAATGTTCCAAACACACCCCATGCACAACTCCACCGGGGAAGGTGCCAGACAGGAGTTCTGTTGGTAGATTTTACACTACCTTGGTAGGCATCAAAAAGACACTACAAAAGTTGTTCTACCTGCTTTCTGGGCTGAGATGGGGAACCGCTGAATTTTGGAGTCAGCTGGTGGCAAACTGTTCCAAACACACCCCCTGCACAACTCCACCGGGGAAGGTGCCAGACAGGAGTTCTCTTGGTAGTTTTTACGCTACCTTGGTAGGCAGCTGAAAGACACCACAAAAGTTGTTCTACCTGCTTTCTGGGCTGAGATGGGGAACCGCTGAATTTTGGAGTCGGCTGGTGACAAAATGTTCCAAACACACCCCCTGCACAACTCCACCGAGGAAGGTGCCAGACAGGAGTTCTCTTGGTAGTTTTTACGCTACCTTGGTAGGCATCTAAAAGACACCACAAAAGTTGTTCTACCTGCTTTCTGGGCTGAGATGGGGAAACGCTGAATTTTGGAGTCGGCTGGTGACAAAATGTTCCAAACACACCCCCTGCACAACTCCACCGGGGAAGGTGCCAGACAGGAGATCTGTTGGTAGTTTTTACATTGCTCCGGTAGGCATCTGAAAGACACCACAAAAGTTGTTCTACCTGCTTTCTGGGCTGAGATGGGGAACCGCTGAATTTTGGAGTCGGCCGGTGACAAAATGTTCCAAACACACCCCATGCACAACTCCACCATGGAAGGTGCCAGAAAGGAGATCTCTTGATAGTTTTTACACTACCTTGGTAGGCATTTGAAAGACACCACAAAAGTTGTTCTACCTGCTTTCTGGGCTGAGATGGGGAACAGCTGACTTTTGGACTCGGCTGGTGACAAAATGTTCCAAACACACCCCATGCACAACTCCACCACGGAAGGTGCCAGACAGGAGTTCTCCTGGTAGTTTTTACATTGCTCCGGTAGGCATCTGAAAGACACCACAAAAGTTGTTCTACCTGCTTTCTGGGCTGAGATGGGGAACCGCTGAATTTTGGAGTCGGCTGGTGACAAAATGTTCCAAACACACCCCATGCACAACTCCACCACGGAAGGTGCCAGACAGGAGTTCTCTTAATAGTTTTTACACTACCTTGGTAGGCAGCTGAAAGGCACCACAAAAGTTGTTCTTCCTGCTTTCTGGGCTGAGATGGGGAACCGCTGAATTTTGGAGTCGGCTGGTGACAAAATGTTCCAAAAACACCCCATGCACAACTCCACCACGGAAGGTGCCAGACAGGAGTTCTCTTAATAGTTTTTACACTACCTTGGTAGGCCTCTGAAAGAAACCACAAAAGTTGTTCTTCCTGCTTTCTGGGCTGAGATGGGGAACCGCTGAATTTTGGAGTCGGCCGGTGACAAAATGTTCCAAACACACCCCATGCACAACTCCACCGGGGAAGGTGCCAGACAGGAGTTCTCTTGGTAGTTTTTACGCTACCTTGGTAGGCAGCTGAAAGGCACCACAAAAGTTGTTCTACCTGCTTTCTGGGCTGAGATGGGGAATCGCTGAATTTTGGACTCGGCTGGTGACAAAATGATCCAAACACACCCCCTGCACAACTCCACCGGGGAAGGTGCCAGACAGGAGTTCTCTTGGTAGCTTTTACATTGCTCCGGTAGGCATCTGAAAGACACCACAAAAGTTGTTCTACCTTCTTTCTGGGCTGAGATGGGGAACGGCTGAATTTTGGAGTTGGCCGGTGACAAAATGTTCCAAACACACCCCATGCACAACTCCACCGGGGAAGGTGCCAGACAGGAGTTCTGTTGGTAGATTTTACACTACCTTGGTAGGCATCAAAAAGACACTACAAAAGTTGTTCTACCTGCTTTCTGGGCTGAGATGGGGAACCGCTGAATTTTGGAGTCGGCTGGTGACAAAATGTTCCAAACACACCCCCTGCACAACTCCACCGGGGAAGGTGCCAGACAGGGGTTCTCTTAGTAGTTTTTACATTGCTCTGGTAGGCACCTCAAAGACACCACAAAACTTGTTCTATCTGCTTTCTGGGCTGAGATGGGGAATCGCTGAATTTTGGACTTGGCTGGTGACAAAATGTTCCAAACACACCCCATGCACAACTCCACCGGGGAAGGTGCCAGACAGGGGTTCTCCTGGTAGTTTTTACACTACCTTGGTAGGCATCTGAAAGACACCACAAAAGTTGTTCTACCTGCTTTCTGGGCTGAGATGGGGAATCGCTGAATTTTGGACTCGGCTGGTGACAAAATGTTCCAAACACACCCCATGCACAACTCCACCGGGGAAGGTGCCAGACAGGAGTTCTGTTGGTAGATTTTACACTACCTTGGTAGGCATCTGAAAGATACCACAAAAGTTGTTCTTCCTGCTTTCTGGGCTGAGATGGGGAACCGCTGAATTTTGGAGTCGGCTGGTGACAAAATGTTCCAAACACACCCCATGCACAACTCCACCACGGAAGGTGCCAGACAGGAGTTCTCCTGGTAGTTTTTACATTGCTCCGGTAGGCATCTGAAAGACACCACAAAAGTTGTTCTACCTGCTTTCTGGGCTGAGATGGGGAACCGCTGAATTTTGGAGTCGGCCGGTGACAAAATGTTCCAAACACACCCCCTGCACAACTCCACCGGGGAAGGTGCCAGACAGGAGTTCTGTTGGTAGATTTTACACTACCTTGGTAGGCAGCTGAAAGGCACCACAAAAGTTGTTCTTCCTGCTTTCTGGGCTGAGATGGGGAACCGCTGAATTTTGGACTCGGCCGGTGACAAAATGTTCCAAACACACCCCATGCACAACTCCACCACGGAAGGTGCCAGACAGGAGTTCTCTTAATAGTTTTTACACTACCTTGGTAGGCCTCTGAAAGAAACCACAAAAGTTGTTGTACCTGCTTTCTGGGCTGAGACGGGGAACCGCTGAATTTTGGACTCGGCCGGTGACAAAATGTTCCAAACACACCCCATGCACAACTCCACCGGGGAAGGTGCCAGACAGGAGTTCTCTTGGTAGTTTTTACGCTACCTTGGTAGGCAGCTGAAAGGCACCACAAAAGTTGTTCTACCTGCTTTCTGGGCTGAGATGGGGAACCGCTGAATTTTGGACTCGGCCGGTGACAAAATGTTCCAAACACACCCCATGCACAACTCCACCGGGGAAGGTGCCAGACAGGAGTTCTCTTAATAGTTTTTACACTACCTTGGTAGGCCTCTGAAAGACACCACAAAAGTTGTTCTACCTGCTTTCTGGGCTGAGATGGGGAACAGCTGAATTTTGGACTCGGCTGGTGACAAAATGTTCCAAACACACCCCATGCACAACTCCACCGGGGAAGGTGCCAGACAGGAGTTCTCTTGATAGATTTTACATTGCTCTGGTAGGCACCTCAAAGACACCACAAAAGTTGTTCTACCTGCTTTCTGGGCTGAGATGGGGAACAGCTGAATTTTGGAGTCGGCTGGTGACAAAATGTTCCAAACACACCCCCTGCACAACTCCACCGGGAAAGGTGCCAGACAGGAATTCTCTTGGTAGCTTTTACATTGCTCTGGTAGGCATCTGAAAGACACCAAAAAAGTTGTTCTACCTTCTTTCTGGGCTGAGATGGGGAACGGCTGAATTTTGGAGTTGGCCGGTGACAAAATGTTCCAAACACACCCCATGCACAACTCCACCGGGGAAGGTGCCAGACAGGAGTTCTGTTGGTAGATTTTACACTACCTTGGTAGGCATCAAAAAGACACTACAAAAGTTGTTCTACCTGCTTTCTGGGCTGAGATGGGGAACCGCTGAATTTTGGAGTCAGCTGGTGGCAAACTGTTCCAAACACACCCCCTGCACAACTCCACCGGGGAAGGTGCCAGACAGGAGTTCTGTTGGTAGATTTTACACTACCTTGGTAGGCAGCTGAAAGGCACCACAAAACTTGTTCTTCCTGCTTTCTGGGCTGAGATGGGGAACAGCTGAATTTTGGAGTCGGCTGGTGGCAAAATGTTCCAAACACACCCCATACACAACTCCACCGGGGAAGGTGCCAGACAGGAGTTCTCTTAATAGTTTTTACACTACCTTGGTAGGCCTCTGAAAGACACCACAAAAGTTGTTCTACCTGCTTTCTGGGCTGAGATGGGGAAGAGCTGAATTTTGCGCTCGGCTGGTGACAAAATGTTCCAAACACACCCCCTGCACAACTCCACCGGGGAATGTGCCAGACAAGAGTTCTTTTGGAAGTTTTTACACTACCTTGGTAGGCATCTAAAAGACACCACAAAAGTTGTTCTACCTGCTTTCTGGGCTGAGATGGGGAACCGCTGAATTTTGGAGTCGGCCGGTGACAAAATGTTCCAAACACACCCCATGCACAACTCCACCGGGGAAGGTGCCAGGCAGGAGTTCTCTTGATAGATTTTACATTGCTCTGGTAGGCACCTCAAAGACACCACAAAAGTTGTTCTACCTCCTTTCTGGGCTGAGATGGGGAATCGCTGAATTTTGGACTTGGCTGGTGACAAAATGATCCAAACACACCCCCTGCACAACTCCACCGGGGAAGGTGCCAGACAGGAGTTCTCTTGGTAGCTTTTGCATTGCTCCGGTAGGCACCTCAAAGACACCACAAAAGTTGTTCTACCTTCTTTCTGGGCTGAGATGGGGAACGGCTGAATTTTGGAGTTGGCCGGTGACAAAATGTTCCAAACACACCCCATGCACAACTCCACCGGGGAAGGTGCCAGACAGGAGTTCTGTTGGTAGATTTTACACTACCTTAGTAGGCATCAAAAAGACACCACAAAAGTTGTTCTACCTGCTTTCTGGGCTGAGATGGGGAATCGCTGAATTTTGGACTCGGCTGGTGAGAAAATGTTCCAAACACACCCCATGCACAACTCCACCGGGGAAGGTGCCAGACAGGAGTTCTCCTGGTAGTTTTTACATTGCTCCAGTAGGCATCTGAAAGGCACCACAAAAGTTGTTCTACCTGCTTTCTGGGCTGAGATGGGGAACCGCTGAATTTTGGACTCGGCCGGTGACAAAATGTTCCAAACACACCCCATGCACAACTCCACCGAGGAAGGTGCCAGACAGGAGTTCTCCTGGTAGTTTTTACGCTACCTTGGTAGGCATCTAAAAGACACCACAAAAGTTGTTCTACCTGCTTTCTGGGCTGAGATGGGGAATCGCTGAATTTTGGAGTCGGCTGGTGACAAAATGTTCCAAACACACCCCATGCACAACTCCACCACGGAAGGTGCCAGACAGGAGTTCTCCTGGTAGTTTTTACATTGCTCCGGTAGGCATCTGAAAGACACCACAAAAGTTGTTCTACCTGCTTTCTGGGCTGAGATGGGGAACCGCTGAATTTTGGAGTCGGCTGGTGACAAAATGTTCCAAACACACCCCCTGCACAACTCCACCGGGGAAGGTGCCAGACAGGAGTTCTGTTGGTAGATTTTACACTACCTTGGTAGGCAGCTGAAAGGCACCACAAAAGTTGTTCTTCCTGCTTTCTGGGCTGAGATGGGGAACCGCTGAATTTTGGACTCGGCCGGTGACAAAATGTTCCAAACACACCCCATGCACAACTCCACCGGGGAAGGTGCCAGACAGGAGTTCTCTTAATAGTTTTTACACTACCTTGGTAGGCCTCTGAAAGAAACCACAAAAGTTGTTCTACCTGCTTTCTGGGCTGAGATGGGGAACCGCTGAATTTTGGACTCGGCCGGTGACAAAATGTTCCAAACACACCCCATGCACAACTCCACCGGGGAAGGTGCCAGACAGGAGTTCTCCTGGTAGTTTTTACGCTACCTTGGTAGGCAGCTGAAAGGCACCACAAAAGTTGTTCTACCTGCTTTCTGGGCTGAGATGGGGAACCGCTGAATTTTGGACTCGGCCGGTGACAAAATGTTCCAAACACACCCCATGCACAACTCCACCGGGGAAGGTGCCAGACAGGAGTTCTCTTGATAGTTTTTACACTACCTTGGTAGGCATCTGAAAGGCACCACAAAAGTTGTTCTTCCTGCTTTCTGGGCTGAGATGGGGAATCGCTGAATTTTGGACTCGGCCGGTGACAAAATGTTCCAAACACACCCCATGCACAACTCCACCGGGGAAGGTGCCAGACAGGAGTTCTCTTAATAGTTTTTACACTACCTTGGTAGGCCACTGAAAGACACCACAAAAGTTGTTCTACCTGCTTTCTGGGCTGAGATGGGGAAGAGCTGAATTTTGGAGTCGGCTGGTGACAAAATGTTCCAAACACACCCCATGCACAACTCCACCGGGGAAGGTGCCAGGCAGGAGTTCTCTTGATAGATTTTACATTGCTCTGGTAGGCACCTCAAAGACACCACAAAAGTTGTTCTACCTGCTTTCTGGGCTGAGATGGGGAACAGCTGAATTTTGGACTCGGCTGGTGACAAAATGTTCCAAACACACCCCCTGCACAACTCCACCGGGAAAGGTGCCAGACAGGGGTTCTCTTGGTAGCTTTTACATTGCTCCGGTAGGCATCTGAAAGACACCAAAAAAGTTGTTCTACCTTCTTTCTGGGCTGAGATGGGGAACGGCTGAATTTTGGAGTTGGCTGGTGACAAAATGTTCCAAACACACCCCATGCACAACTCCACCGGGGAAGGTGCCAGACAGGAGTTCTCCTGGTAGATTTTACACTACCTTGGTAGGCATCAAAAAGACACTACAAAAGTTGTTCTTCCTGCTTTCTGGGCTGAGATGGGGAACCGCTGAATTTTGGAGTCAGCTGGTGGCAAACTGTTCCAAACACACCCCCTGCACAACTCCACCGGGGAAGGTGCCAGACAGGAGTTCTGTTGGTAGATTTTACACTACCTTGGTAGGCATCAAAAAGACACTACAAAAGTTGTTCTACCTGCTTTCTGGGCTGAGATGGGGAACCGCTGAATTTTGGAGTCGGCTGGTGACAAAATGTTCCAAACACACCCCCTGCACAACTCCACCGGGGAAGGTGCCAGACAGGGGTTCTCTTAGTAGTTTTTACATTGCTCTGGTAGGCACCTCAAAGACACCACAAAACTTGTTCTATCTGCTTTCTGGGCTGAGATGGGGAATCGCTGAATTTTGGACTTGGCTGGTGACAAAATGTTCCAAACACACCCCATGCACAACTCCACCGGGGAAGGTGCCAGACAGGGGTTCTCCTGGTAGTTTTTACACTACCTTGGTAGGCATCTGAAAGACACCACAAAAGTTGTTCTACCTGCTTTCTGGGCTGAGATGGGGAATCGCTGAATTTTGGACTCGGCTGGTGACAAAATGTTCCAAACACACCCCATGCACAACTCCACCGGGGAAGGTGCCAGACAGGAGTTCTGTTGGTAGATTTTACACTACCTTGGTAGGCATCTGAAAGATACCACAAAAGTTGTTCTTCCTGCTTTCTGGGCTGAGATGGGGAACCGCTGAATTTTGGAGTCGGCTGGTGACAAAATGTTCCAAACACACCCCATGCACAACTCCACCACGGAAGGTGCCAGACAGGAGTTCTCCTGGTAGTTTTTACATTGCTCCGGTAGGCATCTGAAAGACACCACAAAAGTTGTTCTACCTGCTTTCTGGGCTGAGATGGGGAACCGCTGAATTTTGGACTCGGCCGGTGACAAAATGTTCCAAACACACCCCCTGCACAACTCCACCGGGGAAGGTGCCAGACAGGAGTTCTGTTGGTAGATTTTACACTACCTTGGTAGGCAGCTGAAAGGCACCACAAAAGTTGTTCTTCCTGCTTTCTGGGCTGAGATGGGGAACCGCTGAATTTTGGACTCGGCCGGTGACAAAATGTTCCAAACACACCCCATGCACAACTCCACCACGGAAGGTGCCAGACAGGAGTTCTCTTAATAGTTTTTACACTACCTTGGTAGGCCTCTGAAAGAAACCACAAAAGTTGTTGTACCTGCTTTCTGGGCTGAGACGGGGAACCGCTGAATTTTGGACTCGGCCGGTGACAAAATGTTCCAAACACACCCCATGCACAACTCCACCGGGGAAGGTGCCAGACAGGAGTTCTCTTGGTAGTTTTTACGCTACCTTGGTAGGCAGCTGAAAGGCACCACAAAAGTTGTTCTACCTGCTTTCTGGGCTGAGATGGGGAACCGCTGAATTTTGGACTCGGCCGGTGACAAAATGTTCCAAACACACCCCATGCACAACTCCACCGGGGAAGGTGCCAGACAGGAGTTCTCTTAATAGTTTTTACACTACCTTGGTAGGCCTCTGAAAGACACCACAAAAGTTGTTCTACCTGCTTTCTGGGCTGAGATGGGGAACAGCTGAATTTTGGACTCGGCTGGTGACAAAATGTTCCAAACACACCCCATGCACAACTCCACCGGGGAAGGTGCCAGACAGGAGTTCTCTTGATAGATTTTACATTGCTCTGGTAGGCACCTCAAAGACACCACAAAAGTTGTTCTACCTGCTTTCTGGGCTGAGATGGGGAACAGCTGAATTTTGGAGTCGGCTGGTGACAAAATGTTCCAAACACACCCCCTGCACAACTCCACCGGGAAAGGTGCCAGACAGGAATTCTCTTGGTAGCTTTTACATTGCTCTGGTAGGCATCTGAAAGACACCAAAAAAGTTGTTCTACCTTCTTTCTGGGCTGAGATGGGGAACGGCTGAATTTTGGAGTTGGCCGGTGACAAAATGTTCCAAACACACCCCATGCACAACTCCACCGGGGAAGGTGCCAGACAGGAGTTCTGTTGGTAGATTTTACACTACCTTGGTAGGCATCAAAAAGACACTACAAAAGTTGTTCTACCTGCTTTCTGGGCTGAGATGGGGAACCGCTGAATTTTGGAGTCAGCTGGTGGCAAACTGTTCCAAACACACCCCCTGCACAACTCCACCGGGGAAGGTGCCAGACAGGAGTTCTGTTGGTAGATTTTACACTACCTTGGTAGGCAGCTGAAAGGCACCACAAAACTTGTTCTTCCTGCTTTCTGGGCTGAGATGGGGAACAGCTGAATTTTGGAGTCGGCTGGTGGCAAAATGTTCCAAACACACCCCATACACAACTCCACCGGGGAAGGTGCCAGACAGGAGTTCTCTTAATAGTTTTTACACTACCTTGGTAGGCCTCTGAAAGACACCACAAAAGTTGTTCTACCTGCTTTCTGGGCTGAGATGGGGAAGAGCTGAATTTTGCGCTCGGCTGGTGACAAAATGTTCCAAACACACCCCCTGCACAACTCCACCGGGGAATGTGCCAGACAAGAGTTCTTTTGGAAGTTTTTACACTACCTTGGTAGGCATCTAAAAGACACCACAAAAGTTGTTCTACCTGCTTTCTGGGCTGAGATGGGGAACCGCTGAATTTTGGAGTCGGCCGGTGACAAAATGTTCCAAACACACCCCATGCACAACTCCACCGGGGAAGGTGCCAGGCAGGAGTTCTCTTGATAGATTTTACATTGCTCTGGTAGGCACCTCAAAGACACCACAAAAGTTGTTCTACCTCCTTTCTGGGCTGAGATGGGGAATCGCTGAATTTTGGACTTGGCTGGTGACAAAATGATCCAAACACACCCCCTGCACAACTCCACCGGGGAAGGTGCCAGACAGGAGTTCTCTTGGTAGCTTTTGCATTGCTCCGGTAGGCACCTCAAAGACACCACAAAAGTTGTTCTACCTTCTTTCTGGGCTGAGATGGGGAACGGCTGAATTTTGGAGTTGGCCGGTGACAAAATGTTCCAAACACACCCCATGCACAACTCCACCGGGGAAGGTGCCAGACAGGAGTTCTGTTGGTAGATTTTACACTACCTTAGTAGGCATCAAAAAGACACCACAAAAGTTGTTCTACCTGCTTTCTGGGCTGAGATGGGGAATCGCTGAATTTTGGACTCGGCTGGTGAGAAAATGTTCCAAACACACCCCATGCACAACTCCACCGGGGAAGGTGCCAGACAGGAGTTCTCCTGGTAGTTTTTACATTGCTCCAGTAGGCATCTGAAAGGCACCACAAAAGTTGTTCTACCTGCTTTCTGGGCTGAGATGGGGAACCGCTGAATTTTGGACTCGGCCGGTGACAAAATGTTCCAAACACACCCCATGCACAACTCCACCGAGGAAGGTGCCAGACAGGAGTTCTCCTGGTAGTTTTTACGCTACCTTGGTAGGCATCTAAAAGACACCACAAAAGTTGTTCTACCTGCTTTCTGGGCTGAGATGGGGAATCGCTGAATTTTGGAGTCGGCTGGTGACAAAATGTTCCAAACACACCCCATGCACAACTCCACCACGGAAGGTGCCAGACAGGAGTTCTCCTGGTAGTTTTTACATTGCTCCGGTAGGCATCTGAAAGACACCACAAAAGTTGTTCTACCTGCTTTCTGGGCTGAGATGGGGAACCGCTGAATTTTGGAGTCGGCTGGTGACAAAATGTTCCAAACACACCCCCTGCACAACTCCACCGGGGAAGGTGCCAGACAGGAGTTCTCTTGGTAGATTTTACACTACCTTGGTAGGCAGCTGAAAGGCACCACAAAAGTTGTTCTTCCTGCTTTCTGGGCTGAGATGGGGAACCGCTGAATTTTGGACTCGGCCGGTGACAAAATGTTCCAAACACACCCCATGCACAACTCCACCGGGGAAGGTGCCAGACAGGAGTTCTCTTAATAGTTTTTACACTACCTTGGTAGGCCTCTGAAAGAAACCACAAAAGTTGTTCTACCTGCTTTCTGGGCTGAGATGGGGAACCGCTGAATTTTGGACTCGGCCGGTGACAAAATGTTCCAAACACACCCCATGCACAACTCCACCGGGGAAGGTGCCAGACAGGAGTTCTCCTGGTAGTTTTTACGCTACCTTGGTAGGCAGCTGAAAGGCACCACAAAAGTTGTTCTACCTGCTTTCTGGGCTGAGATGGGGAACCGCTGAATTTTGGACTCGGCCGGTGACAAAATGTTCCAAACACACCCCATGCACAACTCCACCGGGGAAGGTGCCAGACAGGAGTTCTCTTGATAGTTTTTACACTACCTTGGTAGGCATCTGAAAGGCACCACAAAAGTTGTTCTTCCTGCTTTCTGGGCTGAGATGGGGAATCGCTGAATTTTGGACTCGGCCGGTGACAAAATGTTCCAAACACACCCCATGCACAACTCCACCGGGGAAGGTGCCAGACAGGAGTTCTCTTAATAGTTTTTACACTACCTTGGTAGGCCACTGAAAGACACCACAAAAGTTGTTCTACCTGCTTTCTGGGCTGAGATGGGGAAGAGCTGAATTTTGGAGTCGGCTGGTGACAAAATGTTCCAAACACACCCCATGCACAACTCCACCGGGGAAGGTGCCAGGCAGGAGTTCTCTTGATAGATTTTACATTGCTCTGGTAGGCACCTCAAAGACACCACAAAAGTTGTTCTACCTGCTTTCTGGGCTGAGATGGGGAACAGCTGAATTTTGGACTCGGCTGGTGACAAAATGTTCCAAACACACCCCCTGCACAACTCCACCGGGAAAGGTGCCAGACAGGGGTTCTCTTGGTAGCTTTTACATTGCTCCGGTAGGCATCTGAAAGACACCAAAAAAGTTGTTCTACCTTCTTTCTGGGCTGAGATGGGGAACGGCTGAATTTTGGAGTTGGCCGGTGACAAAATGTTCCAAACACACCCCATGCACAACTCCACCGGGGAAGGTGCCAGACAGGAGTTCTCCTGGTAGATTTTACACTACCTTGGTAGGCATCAAAAAGACACTACAAAAGTTGTTCTTCCTGCTTTCTGGGCTGAGATGGGGAACCGCTGAATTTTGGAGTCAGCTGGTGGCAAACTGTTCCAAACACACCCCCTGCACAACTCCACCGGGGAAGGTGCCAGACAGGAGTTCTGTTGGTAGATTTTACACTACCTTGGTAGGCAGCTGAAAGGCACCACAAAACTTGTTCTTCCTGCTTTCTGGGCTGAGATGGGGAACAGCTGAATTTTGGAGTCGGCTGGTGACAAAATGTTCCAAACACACCCCATGCACAACTCCACCGGGGAAGGTGCCAGGCAGGAGTTCTCTTGATAGATTTTACATTGCTCTGGTAGGCACCTCAAAGACACCACAAAAGTTGTTCTTCCTGCTTTCTGGGCTGAGATGGGGAATCGCTGAATTTTGGACTCGGCTGGTGACAAAATGTTCCAAACACACCCCATGAACAACTCCACCGGGGAAGGTGCCAGACAGGAGTTCTCTTAATAGTTTTTACACTACCTTGGTAGGCATCTGAAAGACACCACAAAAGTTGTTCTTCCTGCTTTCTGGGCTGAGATGGGGAACCGCTGAATTTTGGAGTCGGCTGGTGACAAAATGTTCCAAACACACCCCCTGCACAACTCCACCGGGGAAGGTGCCAGACAGGAGTTCTCCTGGTAGTTTTTACATTGCTCCGGTAGGCATCTGAAAGACACCACAAAAGTTGTTCTTCCTGCTTTCTGGGCTGAGATGGGGAAACGCTGAATTTTGGAGTCGGCTGGTGGCAAACTGTTCCAAACACACCCCATGCACAACTCCACCGGGGAAGGTGCCAGACAGGAGTTCTGTTGGTAGATTTTACACTACCTTGGTAGGCAGCTGAAAGGCACCACAAATTTTGTTCTTCCTGCTTTCTGGGCTGAGATGGGGAACAGCTGAATTTTGGAGTCGGCTGGTGGCAAAATGTTCCAAACACACCCCATGCACAACTCCACCGGGGAAGGTGCCAGGCAGGAGTTCTCTTGATAGATTTTACATTGCTCTGGTAGGCACCTCAAAGACACCACAAAAGTTGTTCTTCCTGCTTTCTGGGCTGAGATGGGGAATCGCTGAATTTTGGACTTGGCTGGTGACAAAATGTTCCAAACACACCCCATGCACAACTCCACCGGGGAAGGTGCCAGACAGGGGTTCTCCTGGTAGTTTTTACACTACCTTGGTAGGCATCTGAAAGACACCACAAAAGTTGTTCTACCTGCTTTCTGGGCTGAGATGGGGAACCGCTGAATTTTGGAGTCGGCTGGTGACAAAATGTTCCAAACACACCCCATGCACAACTCCACCGGGGAAGGTGCCAGACAGGAGTTCTCCTGGTAGTTTTTACATTGCTCCGGTAGGCATCTGAAAGGCACCACAAAAGTTGTTCTACCTGCTTTCTGGGCTGAGATGGGGAACCGCTGAATTTTGGACTCGGCCGGTGACAAAATGTTCCAAACACACCCCATGCACAACTCCACCGAGGAAGGTGCCAGACAGGAGTTCTCTTGGTAGTTTTTACGCTACCTTGGTAGGCATCTAAAAGACACCACAAAAGTTGTTCTACCTGCTTTCTGGGCTGAGATGGGGAATCGCTGAATTTTGGAGTCGGCTGGTGACAAAATGTTCCAAACACACCCCATGCACAACTCCACCACGGAAGGTGCCAGACAGGAGTTCTCCTGGTAGTTTTTACATTGCTCCGGTAGGCATCTGAAAGACACCACAAAAGTTGTTCTACCTGCTTTCTGGGCTGAGATGGGGAACCGCTGAATTTTGGAGTCGGCTGGTGACAAAATGTTCCAAACACACCCCCTGCACAACTCCACCGGGGAAGGTGCCAGACAGGAGTTCTGTTGGTAGATTTTACACTACCTTGGTAGGCAGCTGAAAGGCACCACAAAAGTTGTTCTACCTGCTTTCTGGGCTGAGATGGGGAACCGCTGAATTTTGGACTCGGCCGGTGACAAAATGTTCCAAACACACCCCATGCACAACTCCACCACGGAAGGTGCCAGACAGGAGTTCTCTTAATAGTTTTTACACTACCTTGGTAGGCCTCTGAAAGAAACCACAAAAGTTGTTGTACCTGCTTTCTGGGCTGAGATGGGGAACCGCTGAATTTTGGAGTCGGCCGGTGACAAAATGTTCCAAACACACCCCATGCACAACTCCACCGGGGAAGGTGCCAGACAGGAGTTCTCTTGGTAGTTTTTACGCTACCTTGGTAGGCAGCTGAAAGGCACCACAAAAGTTGTTCTACCTGCTTTCTGGGCTGAGATGGGGAACCGCTGAATTTTGGACTCGGCCGGTGACAAAATGTTCCAAACACACCCCATGCACAACTCCACCGGGGAAGGTGCCAGACAGGAGTTCTCTTGATAGTTTTTACACTACCTTGGTAGGCATCTGAAAGGCACCACAAAAGTTGTTCTTCCTGCTTTCTGGGCTGAGATGGGGAACCGCTGAATTTTGGACTCGGCCGGTGACAAAATGTTCCAAACACACCCCATGCACAACTCCACCGGGGAAGGTGCCAGACAGGAGTTCTCTTAATAGTTTTTACACTACCTTGGTAGGCATCTGAAAGACACCACAAAAGTTGTTCTTCCTGCTTTCTGGGCTGAGATGGGGAACCGCTGAATTTTGGACTCGGCTGGTGACAAAATGTTCCAAACACACCCCCTGCACAACTCCACCGGGGAAGGTGCCAGACAGGAGTTCTCCTGGTAGTTTTTACATTGCTCCGGTAGGCATCTGAAAGACACCACAAAAGTTGTTCTTCCTGCTTTCTGGGCTGAGATGGGGAACAGCTGAATTTTGGAGTCGGCTGGTGACAAAATGTTCCAAACACACCCCCTGCACAACTCCACCGGGGAAGGTGCCAGGCAGGAGTTCTCTTGATAGATTTTACATTGCTCTGGTAGGCACCTCAAAGACACCACAAAACTTGTTCTATCTCCTTTCTGGGCTGAGATGGGGAACCGCTGAATTTTGGAGTCGGCTGGTGGCAAAATGTTCCAAACACACCCCATGCACAACTCCACCGGGGAAGGTGCCAGACAGGAGTTCTCTTGATAGATTTTACATTGCTCTGGTAGGCACCTCAAAGACACCACAAAACTTGTTCTGCTTTCTGGGCTGAGATGGGGAATCGCTGAATTTTGGAGTCGGCCGGTGACAAAATGTTCCAAACACACCCCATGCACAACTCCACCGGGGAAGGTGCCAGACAGGAGTTCTGTTGGTAGATTTTACACTACCATGGTAGGCATCTGAAAGACACCACAAAAGTTGTTCTACCTGCTTTCTGGGCTGAGATGGGGAACCGCTGAATTTTGGAGTCGGCTGGTGGCAAAATGTTCCAAACACACCCCCTGCAAAACTCCACCGGGGAAGGTGCCAGACAGGAGTTCTCTTGGTAGTTTTTACATTGCTCCGGTAGGCATCTGAAAGACACCACAAAAGTTGTTCTACCTGCTTTCTGGGCTGAGATGGGGAACCGCTGAATTTTGGAGTCGGCTGGTGACAAAATGTTCCAAACACACCCCATGCACAACTCCACCGGGGAAGGTGCCAGACAGGAGTTCTCTTGGTAGTTTTTACACTACCTTGGTAGGCATCTAAAAGACACCACAAAAGTTGTTCTACCTGCTTTCTGGGCTGAGATGGGGAACCGCTGAATTTTGGAGTCGGCTGGTGGCAAAATGTTCCAAACACAGCCCATGCACAACTCCACCGGGGAAGGTGCCAGACAGGAGTTCTCCTGGTAGTTTTTACATTGCTCCGGTAGGCATCTGAAAGACACCACAAAAGTTGTTCTACCTGCTTTCTGGGCTGAGATGGGGAACCGCTGAATTTTGGAGTCGGCTGGTGACAAAATGTTCCAAACACACCCCCTGCACAACTCCACCGGGGAAGGTGCCAGACAGGAGTTCTCCTGGTAGTTTTTACACTACCTTGGTAGGCATTTGAAAGGCACCACAAAAGTTGTTCTTCCTGCTTTCTGGGCTGAGATGGGGAACCGCTGAATTTTGGAGTCGGCTGGTGGCAAAATGTTCCAAACACACCCCGTGCACAACTCCACCGGGGAAGGTGCCAGACAGGAGTTCTCTTGGTAGTTTTTACACTACCTTGGTAGGCATTTGAAAGGCACCACAAAAGTTGTTCTTCCTGCTTTCTGGGCTGAGATGGGGAACCGCTGAATTTTGGAGTCGGCTGGTGGCAAAATGTTCCAAACACACACCATGCACAACTCCACCGGGGAAGGTGCCAGACAGCAGTTCTGTTGCTAGTTTTTACACTACCTTGGTAGGCACCTGAAAGACACAAGAAAAGTTGTTCTTCCTGCTTTCTGGGCTGAGATGGCGAACAGCTGAATTTTGGAGTCGGCTGGTGGCAAAATGTTCCAAACACACCCCATGCACAACTCCACCGGGGAAGGTGCCAGACAGGAGTTCTGTTGGTAGTTTTTACACTACCTTGGTAGGCAGCTGAAAGGCACCACAAAAGTTGTTCTACCTGCTTTCTGGGCTGAGATGGGGAAGAGCTGAATTTTGGACTCGGCTGGTGACAAAATGTTCCAAACACACCCCATGCACAACTCCACCGGGGAAGGTGCCAGACAGGAGTTCTCTTGGTAGTTTTTACACTGCCTTGGTAGGCATCTAAAAGACACCACAAAAGTTGTTCTTCCTGCTTTCTGGGCTGAGATGGGGAACCGCTGAATTTTGGAGTCGGCCGGTGACAAAATGTTCCAAACACACCCCCTGCACAACTCCACCGGGGAAGGTGCCAGACAGGAGTTCTCCTGGTAGTTTTTACATTGCTCCGGTAGGCATCTGAAAGACACCACAAAAGTTGTTCTACCTGCTTTCTGGGCTGAGATGGGGAACAGCTGAATTTTGGAGTCGGCTGGTGACAAAATGTTCCAAACACACCCCCTGCACAACTCCACCGGGGAAGGTGCCAGAAAGGAGTTCTCTTGATAGATTTTACATTGCTCTGGTAGGCACCTCAAAGACACCACAAAACTTGTTCTTCCTGCTTTCTGGGCTGAGATGGGGAATCGCTGAATTTTGGACTCGGCCGGTGACAAAATGTTCCAAACACACCCCATGCACAACACCACCGGGGAAGGTGCCAGACAGGAGTTCTCTTGATAGATTTTACATTGCTCTGGTAGGCACCTCAAAGACACCACAAAAGATGTTCTACCTGCTTTCTGGGCTGAGATGGGGAATCGCTGAATTTTGGAGTCGGCCGGTGACAAAATGTTCCAAACACACCCCATGCACAACTCCACCGGGGAAGGTGCCAGACAGGAGTTCTCCTGGTAGTTTTTACATTGCTCCGGTAGGCACCTGAAAGGCACCACAAAAGTTGTTCTACCTGCTTTCTGGGCTGAGATGGGGAATCGCTGAATTTTGGAGTCGGCTGGTGGCAAAATGTTCCAAACACACCCCCTGCACAACTCCACCGGGGAAGGTGCCAGACAGGAGTTCTCTTGAGAGATTTTACATTGCTCTGGTAGGCACCTCAAAGACACCACAAAACTTGTTCTGCTTTCTGGGCTGAGATGGGGAATCGCTGAATTTTGGACTCGGCCGGTGACAAAATGTTCCAAACACACCCCATGCACAACTCCACCGGGGAAGGTGCCAGACAGGAGTTCTCTTGGTAGATTTTACATTGCTCTGGTAGGCAGCTGAAAGGCACCACAAAAGTTGTTCTTCCTGCTTTCTGGGCTGAGATGGGGAACCGCTGAATTTTGGACTCGGCCGGTGACAAAATGTTCCAAACACACCCCCTGCACAACTCCACCGGGGAAGGTGCCAGACAGGAGTTCTCCTGGTAGTTTTTACACTACCTTGGTAGGCATCTGAAAGACACCACAAAAGTTGTTCTACCTCCTTTCTGGGCTGAGATGGGGAACCGCTGAATTTTGGCGTCGGCCGGTGGCAAAATGTTCCAAACACACCCCATGCACAACTCCACCGGGGAAGGTGCCAGACAGGAGTTCTCTTAGTAGTTTTTACACTACCTTGGTAGGCATCTAAAAGACACCACAAAAGTTGTTCTACCTGCTTTCTGGGCTGAGATGGGGAACCGCTGAATTTTGGAGTCGGCTGGTGACAAAATGTTCCAAACACACCCCATGCACAACTCCACCGGGGAAGGTGCCAGACAGGAGTTCTCTTGATAGATTTTACATTGCTCTGGTAGGCACCTCAAAGACACCACAAAAGTTGTTCTTCCTGCTTTCTGGGCTGAGATGGGGAATCGCTGAATTTTGGAGTCGGCCGGTGACAAAATGTTCCAAACACACCCCATGCACAACTCCACCGGGGAAGGTGCCACACAAGAGTTCTCTTGATAGTTTTTACACTACCTTGGTAGGCATCTGAAAGACACCACAAAAGTTGTTCTACCTGCTTTCTGGGCTGAGATGGGGAACCGCTGAATTTTGGAGTCGGCTGGTGACAAAATGTTCCAAACACACCCCCTGCACAACTCCACCGGGGAAGGTGCCAGACAGGAGTTCTCCTGGTAGTTTTTACACTACCTTGGTAGGCATTTGAAAGGCACCACAAAAGTTGTTCTTCCTGCTTTCTGGGCTGAGATGGGGAACAGCTGAATTTTGGAGTCGGCTGGTGGCAAAATGTTCCAAACACACACCATGCACAACTCCACCGGGGAAGGTGCCAGACAGGAGTTCTGTTGCTAGTTTTTATACTACCTTGGTAGGCACCTGAAAGACACAAGAAAAGTTGTTCTTCCTGCTTTCTGGGCTGAGATGGCGAACAGCTGAATTTTGGAGTCGGCTGGTGGCAAAATGTTCCAAACACACCCCATGCACAACTCCACCGGGGAAAGTGCCAGACAGGAGTTCTGTTGGTAGTTTTTACACTACCTTGGTAGGCAGCTGAAAGGCACCACAAAAGTTGTTCTACCTGCTTTCTGGGCTGAGATGGGGAAGAGCTGAATTTTGGACTCGGCCGGTGACAAAATGTTCCAAACACACCCCATGCACAACTCCACCGGGGAAGGTGCCAGACAGGAGTTCTCTTGGTAGTTTTTACACTGCCTTGGTAGGCATCTAAAAGACAGCACAAAAGATGTTCTACCTGCTTTCTGGGCTGAGATGGGGAACCGCTGAATTTTGGAGTCGGCCGGTGACAAAATGTTCCAAACACACCCCCTGCACAACTCCACCGGGGAAGGTGCCAGACAGGAGTTCTCTTAGTAGTTTTTACACTACCTTGGTAGGCATTTGAAAGGCACCACAAAAGTTGTTCTACCTGCTTTCTGGGCTGAGATGGGGAACCGCTGAATTTTGGAGTCGGCCGGTGACAAAATGTTCCAAACACACCCCCTGCACAACTCCACCGGGGAAGGTGCCAGACAGGAGTTCTCTTGGTAGTTTTTACACTACCTTGGTAGGCATCTAAAAGACACCACAAAAGTTGTTCTACCTGCTTTCTGGGCTGAGATGGGGAAACGCTGAATTTTGGAGTCGGCTGGTGACAAAATGTTCCAAACACACCCCATGCACAACTCCACCGGGGAAGGTGCCAGACAGGAGTTCTCTTGGTAGATTTTACATTGCTCTGGTAGGCAGCTGAAAGGCACCACAAAAGTTGTTCTTCCTGCTTTCTGGGCTGAGATGGGGAACCGCTGAATTTTGGACTCGGCCGGTGACAAAATGTTCCAAACACACCCCCTGCACAACTCCACCGGGGAAGGTGCCAGACAGGAGTTCTCCTGGTAGTTTTTACACTACCTTGGTAGGCATCTGAAAGACACCACAAAAGTTGTTCTACCTGCTTTCTGGGCTGAGATGGGGAACCGCTGAATTTTGGCGTCGGCCGGTGGCAAAATGTTCCAAACACACCCCATGCACAACTCCACCGGGGAAGGTGCCAGACAGGAGTTCTCTTAGTAGTTTTTACACTACCTTGGTAGGCATCTAAAAGACACCACAAAAGTTGTTCTACCTGCTTTCTGGGCTGAGATGGGGAACCGCTGAATTTTGGAGTCGGCTGGTGACAAAATGTTCCAAACACACCCCATGCACAACTCCACCGGGGAAGGTGCCAGACAGGAGTTCTCTTGATAGATTTTACATTGCTCTGGTAGGCACCTCAAAGACACCACAAAAGTTGTTCTTCCTGCTTTCTGGGCTGAGATGGGGAAGAGCTGAATTTTGGAGTCGGCCGGTGACAAAATGTTCCAAACACACCCCATGCACAACTCCACCGGGGAAGGTGCCAGACAGGGGTTCTCTTAGTAGTTTTTACACTACCTTGGTAGGCATCTGAAAGACACCACAAAAGTTGTTCTACCTGCTTTCTGGGCTGAGATGGGGAACCGCTGAATTTTGGAGTCGGCTGGTGACAAAATGTTCCAAACACACCCCATGCACAACTCCACCGGGGAAGGTGCCAGACAGGAATTCTGTTGGTAGATTTTACACTACCTTGGTAGGCAGCTGAAAGGCACCACAAAAGTTGTTCTTCCTGCTTTCTGGGCTGAGACGGGGAACCGCTGAATTTTGGAGTCGGCTGGTGGCAAAATGTTCCAAACACACCCCATGCACAACTCCACCGGGGAAGGTGCCAGACAGGAGTTCTCCTGGTAGTTTTTACATTGCTCCGGTAGGCATCTGAAAGACACCACAAAAGTTGTTCTACCTGCTTTCTGGGCTGAGATGGGGAAGAGCTGAATTTTGGAGTCGGCTGGTGACAAAATGTTCCAAACACACCCCCTGCACAACTCCACCGGGGAAGGTGCCAGACAGGAGTTCTCTTAGTTGTTTTTACACTACCTTGGTAGGCATTTGAAAGGCACCACAAAAGTTGTTCTTCCTGCTTTCTGGGCTGAGATGGGGAACCGCTGAATTTTGGAGTCGGCTGGTGACAAAATGTTCCAAACACACCCCATGCACAACTCCACCGGGGAAGGTGCCAGACAGGAGTTCTCTTGGTAGATTTTACACTACCTTGGTAGGCAGCTGAAAGGCACCACAAAAGTTGTTCTTCCTGCTTTCTGGGCTGAGATGGGGAACCGCTGAATTTTGGAGTCGGCCGGTGACAAAATGTTCCAAACACACCCCCTGCACAACTCCACCGGGGAAGGTGCCAGACAGGAGTTCTCCTGGTAGTTTTTACATTGCTCCGGTAGGCATCTGAAAGACACCACAAAAGTTGTTGTACCTCCTTTCTGGGCTGAGATGGGGAACCGCTGAATTTTGGAGTCGGCCGGTGACAAAATGTTCCAAACACACCCCATGCACAACTCCACCGGGGAAGGTGCCAGACAGGAGTTCTCCTGGTAGTTTTTACACTACCTTGGTAGGCATCTAAAAGACACCACAAAAGTTGTTCTACCTGCTTTCTGGGCTGAGATGGGGAACCGCTGAATTTTGGAGTCGGCTGGTGACAAAATGTTCCAAACACACCCCATGCACAACTCCACCGGGGAAGGTGCCAGACAGGAGTTCTCTTGATAGATTTTACATTGCTCTGGTAGGCACCTCAAAGACACCACAAAAGTTGTTCTTCCTGCTTTCTGGGCTGAGACGTGGAACCGCTGAATTTTGGAGTCGGCTGGTGGCAAAATGTTCCAAACACACCCCATGCACAACTCCACCGGGGAAGGTGCCAGACAGGAGTTCTCCTGGTAGTTTTTACATTGCTCCGGTAGGCATCTGAAAGACACCACAAAAGTTGTTCTACCTGCTTTCTGGGCTGAGATGGGGAACCGCTGAATTTTGGAGTCGGCTGGTGACAAAATGTTCCAAACACACCCCATGCACAACTCCACCGGGGAAGGTGCCAGACAGGAGTTCTCCTGGTAGTTTTTACACTACCTGGGTAGGCATTTGAAAGGCACCACAAAAGTTGTTCTTCCTGCTTTCTGGGCTGAGATGGGGAACCGCTGAATTTTGGAGTCGGCCGGTGACAAAATGTTCCAAACACACCCCATGCACAACTCCACCGGGGAAGGTGCCAGACAGGAGTTCTCCTGGTAGTTTTTACATTGCTCCGGTAGGCATCTGAAAGACACCACAAAAGTTGTTCTACCTGCTTTCTGGGCTGAGATGGGGAAGAGCTGAATTTTGGACTCGGCTGGTGACAAAATGTTCCAAACACACCCCCTGCACAACTCCACCGGGGAAGGTGCCAGACAGGAGTTCTCCTGGTAGTTTTTACACTACCTTGGTAGGCATTTGAAAGGCACCACAAAAGTTGTTCTTCCTGCTTTCTGGGCTGAGATGGGGAACCGCTGAATTTTGGAGTCGGCTGGTGACAAAATGTTCCAAACACACCCCCTGCACAACTCCACCGGGGAAGGTGCCAGACAGGAGTTCTCCTGGTAGTTTTTACATTGCTCCGGTAGGCATCTGAAAGACACCACAAAAGTTGTTCTACCTGCTTTCTGGGCTGAGATGGGGAATCGCTGAATTTTGGAGTCGGCCGGTGACAAAATGTTCCAAACACACGCCATGCACAACTCCACCGGGGAAGGTCCCAGACAGGAGTTCTCCTGGTAGTTTTTACACTACCTTGGTAGGCATCTAAAAGACACCACAAAACTTGTTCTATCTCCTTTCTGGGCTGAGAATGGGAAACGCTGAATTTTGGAGTCGGCTGGTGACAAAATGTTCCAAACACACCCCATGCACAACTCCACCGGGGAAGGTGCCAGACAGGAGTTCTCCTGGTAGTTTTTACATTGCTCCGGTAGGCATCTGAAAGACACCACAAAAGTTGTTCTACCTGCTTTCTGGGCTGAGATGGGGAACCGCTGAATTTTGGAGTCGGCCGGTGACAAAATGTTCCAAACACACCCCATGCACAACTCCACCGGGGAAGGTGCCAGACAGGAGTTCTCTTAGTTGTTTTTACACTACCTTGGTAGGCAGCTGAAAGGCACCACAAAAGTTGTTCTACCTGCTTTCTGGGCTGAGATGGGGAAGAGCTGAATTTTGGAGTCGGCTGGTGACAAAATGTTCCAAACACACCCCATGCACAACTCCACCGGGGAAGGTGCCAGACAGGAGTTCTCTTGGTAGATTTTACACTACCTTGGTAGGCATCTGAAAGACACCACAAAAGTTGTTCTTCCTGCTTTCTGGGCTGAGATGGGGAACCGCTGAATTTTGGACTCGGCCGGTGACAAAATGTTCCAAACACACCCCATGCACAACTCCACCGGGGAAGGTGCCAGACAGGAGTTCTCTTGATAGATTTTACACTACCTTGGTAGGCAGCTGAAAGGCACCACAAAAGTTGTTCTTCCTGCTTTCTGGGCTGAGATGGGGAAGAGCTGAATTTTGGAGTCGGCTGGTGACAAAATGTTCCAAACACACCCCATGCACAACTCCACCGGGGAAGGTGCCAGACAGGAGTTCTCTTGGTAGATTTTACACTACCTTGGTAGGCAGCTGAAAGGCACCACAAAAGTTGTTCTTCCTGCTTTCTGGGCTGAGATGGGGAACCGCTGAATTTTGGAGTCGGCCGGTGACAAAATGTTCCAAACACACCCCATGCACAACTCCACCGGGGAAGGTGCCAGACAGGAGTTCTCCTGGTAGTTTTTACATTGCTCCGGTAGGCATCTGAAAGACACCACAAAAGTTGTTCTTCCTGCTTTCTGGGCTGAGATGGGGAACCGCTGAATTTTGGACTCGGCCGGTGACAAAATGTTCCAAACACACCCCATGCACCACTCCACCGGGGAAGGTGCCAGACAGGAGTTCTCCTGGTAGTTTTTACACTACCTTGGTAGGCATCTAAAAGACACCACAAAAGTTGTTCTACCTGCTTTCTGGGCTGAGATGGGGAACCGCTGAATTTTGGAGTCGGCTGGTGACAAAATGTTCCAAACACAGCCCATGCACAACTCCACCGGGGAAGGTGCCAGACAGGAGTTCTCTTGATAGATTTTACATTGCTCTGGTAGGCACCTCAAAGACACCACAAAAGTTGTTCTTCCTGCTTTCTGGGCTGAGATGGGGAACCGCTGAATTTTGGAGTCGGCCGGTGACAAAATGTTCCAAACCCACCCCATGCACAACTCCACCGGGGAAGGTGCCAGACAGGGGTTCTCTTAGTAGTTTTTACACTACCTTGGTAGTCATCTGAAAGACACCACAAAAGTTGTTCTACCTGCTTTCTGGGCTGAGATGGGGAAGAGCTGAATTTTGGACTCGGCTGGTGACAAAATGTTCCAAACACACCCCATGCACAACTCCACCGGGGAAGGTGCCACACAAGAGTTCTCTTGATAGTTTTTACACTGCCTTGGTAGGCATCTGAAAGACACCACAAAAGATGTTCTACCTGTTTTCTGGGCTGAGATGGGGAATCGCTGAATTTTGGAGTCGGCCGGTGGCAAAATGTTCCAAACACACCCCATGCACAACTCCACCGGGGAAGGTGCCAGACAGGAGTTCTCCTGGTAGTTTTTACATTGCTCCGGTAGGCATCTGAAAGACACCACAAAAGTTGTTCTACCTGCTTTCTGGGCTGAGATGGGGAACCGCTGAATTTTGGAGTCGGCTGGTGATAAAATGTTCCAAACACACCCCATGCACAACTCCACCGGGGAAGGTGCCAGACAGGAGTTCTCCTGGTAGTTTTTACACTACCTGGGTAGGCATTTGAAAGGCACCACAAAAGTTGTTCTACCTGCTTTCTGGGCTGAGATGGGGAACCGCTGAATTTTGGAGTCGGCTGGTGACAAAATGTTCCAAACACACCCCATGCACAACTCCACCGGGGAAGGTGCCAGACAGGAGTTCTCCTGGTAGTTTTTACATTGCTCCGGTAGGCATCTGAAAGACACCACAAAAGTTGTTCTTCCTGCTTTCTGGGCTGAGATGGGGAACCGCTGAATTTTGGAGTCGGCTGGTGACAAAATGTTCCAAACACACCCCATGCACAACTCCACCGGGGAAGGTGCCAGACAGGAGTTCTCCTGGTAGTTTTTACACTACCTGGGTAGGCATTTGAAAGGCACCACAAAAGTTGTTCTTCCTGCTTTCTGGGCTGAGATGGGGAACCGCTGAATTTTGGAGTCGGCCGGTGACAAAATGTTCCAAACACACCCCCTGCACAACTCCACCGGGGAAGGTGCCAGACAGGAGTTCTCCTGGTAGTTTTTACATTGCTCCGGTAGGCATCTGAAAGACACCACAAAAGTTGTTCTACCTGCTTTCTGGGCTGAGATGGGGAAGAGCTGAATTTTGGACTCGGCTGGTGACAAAATGTTCCAAACACACCCCATGCACAACTCCACCGGGGAAGGTGCCACACAAGAGTTCTCTTGATAGTTTTTACACTGCCTTGGTAGGCATCTAAAAGACACCACAAAAGATGTTCTACCTGCTTTCTGGGCTGAGATGGGGAACCGCTGAACTTTGGAGTCGGCCGGTGACAAAATGTTCCAAACACACCCCATGCACAACTCCACCGGGGAAGGTGCCAGACAGGAGTTCTCCTGGTAGTTTTTACATTGCTCCGGTAGGCATCTGAAAGGCACCACAAAAGTTGTTCTACCTGCTTTCTGGGCTGAGATGGGGAACCGCTGAATTTTGGAGTCGGCCGGTGACAAAATGTTCCAAACACACCCCATGCACAACTCCACCGGGGAAGGTGCCAGACAGGAGTTCTCCTGGTAGTTTTTACACTACCTTGGTAGGCAGCTGAAAGGCACCACAAAAGTTGTTCTACCTGCTTTCTGGGCTGAGATGGGGAAGAGCTGAATTTTGGACTCGGCTGGTGACAAAATGTTCCACAGACACCCCATGCACAACTCCACCGGGGAAGGTGCCAGACAGGAGTTCTCTTGGTAGATTTTACACTACCTTGGTAGGCAGCTGAAAGGCACCACAAAAGTTGTTCTTCCTGCTTTCTGGGCTGAGATGGGGAACCGCTGAATTTTGGACTCGGCCGGTGACAAAATGTTCCAAACACACCCCCTGCACAACTCCACCACGGAAGGTGCCAGACAGGAGTTCTCCTGGTAGTTTTTACATTGCTCCGGTAGGCATCTGAAAGACACCACAAAAGTTGTTCTACCTGCTTTCTGGGCTGAGATGGGGAACCGCTGAATTTTGGAGTCGGCTGGTGACAAAATGTTCCAAACACACCCCATGCACAACTCCACCGGGGAAGGTGCCAGACAGGAGTTCTCCTGGTAGTTTTTACACTACCTTGGTAGGCATTTGAAAGGCACCACAAAAGTTGTTCTTCCTGCTTTCTGGGCTGAGATGGGGAAACGCTGAATTTTGACTCGGCCGGTGACAAAATGTTCCAAACACACCCCATGCACAACTCCACCGGGGAAGGTGCCAGACAGGAGTTCTCCTGGTAGTTTTTACATTGCTCCGGTAGGCATCTGAAAGACACCACAAAAGTTGTTCTACCTGCTTTCTGGGCTGAGATGGGGAATCGCTGAATTTTGGAGTCGGCCGGTGACAAAATGTTCCAAACACACCCCATGCACAACTCCACCGGGGAAGGTGCCAGACAGGAGTTCTCTTGATAGATTTTACATTGCTCTGGTAGGCACCTCAAAGACACCACAAAAGTTGTTCTTCCTGCTTTCTGGGCTGAGATGGGGAACCGCTGAATTTTGGAGTCGGCCGGTGACAAAATGTTCCAAACCCACCCCATGCACAACTCCACCGGGGAAGGTGCCAGACAGGGGTTCTCTTAGTAGTTTTTACACTACCTTGGTAGTCATCTGAAAGACACCACAAAAGTTGTTCTACCTGCTTTCTGGGCTGAGATGGGGAAGAGCTGAATTTTGGACTCGGCTGGTGACAAAATGTTCCAAACACACCCCATGCACAACTCCACCGGGGAAGGTGCCAGACAGGAGTTCTCCTGGTAGTTTTTACACTACCTGGGTAGGCATTTGAAAGGCACCACAAAAGTTGTTCTTCCTGCTTTCTGGGCTGAGATGGGGAAGAGCTGAATTTTGGAGTCGGCCGGTGACAAAATGTTCCAAACACACCCCATGCACAACTCCACCGGGGAAGGTGCCAGACAGGAGTTCTCCTGGTAGTTTTTACATTGCTCCGGTAGGCATCTGAAAGACACCACAAAAGTTGTTCTACCTGCTTTCTGGGCTGAGATGGGGAACCGCTGAATTTTGGACTCGGCCGGTGACAAAATGTTCCAAACACACCCCATGCACAACTCCACCGGGGAAGGTGCCAGACAGGAGTACTCTTAGTTGTTTTTACACTACCTTGGTAGGCAGCTGAAAGGCACCACAAAAGTTGTTCTACCTGCTTTCTGGGCTGAGATGGGGAAGAGCTGAATTTTGGAGTCGGCTGGTGACAAAATGTTCCAAACACACCCCATGCACAACTCCACCGGGGAAGGTGCCAGGCAGGAGTTCTCTTGGTAGATTTTACACTACCTTGGTAGGCAGCTGAAAGGCACCACAAAAGTTGTTCTTCCTGCTTTCTGGGCTGAGATGGGGAACCGCTGAATTTTGGAGTCGGCCGGTGACAAAATGTTCCAAACACACCCCATGCACAACTCCACCGGGGAAGGTGCCAGACAGGAGTTCTCCTGGTAGTTTTTACATTGCTCCGGTAGGCATCTGAAAGACACCACAAAAGTTGTTCTACCTCCTTTCTGGGCTGAGATGGGGAACCGCTGAATTTTGGAGTCGGCTGGTGACAAAATGTTCCAAACACACCCCATGCACAACTCCACCGGGGAAGGTGCCAGACAGGAGTTCTCCTGGTAGTTTTTACACTACCTGGGTAGGCATTTGAAAGGCACCACAAAAGTTGTTCTTCCTGCTTTCTGGGCTGAGATGGGGAACCGCTGAATTTTGGACTCGGCTGGTGGCAAAATGTTCCAAACACACCCCATGCACAACTCCACCGGGGAAGGTGCCAGACAGGAGTTCTCTTGATAGATTTTACATTGCTCTGGTAGGCACCTCAAAGACACCACAAAACTTCTTCTATCTGCTTTCTCGGCTGAGACGGGGAATCACTGAATTTTGGAGTCGGCCGGTGACAAAATGTTCCAAACACACCCCATGCACAACTCCACCGGGGAAGGTGCCAGACAGGAGTTCTCCTTGTAGTTTTTACATTGCTCCGGTAGGCATCTGAAAGACACCACAAAAGTTGTTCTACCTGCTTTCTGGGCCGAGATGGGGAAGAGCTGAATTTTGGAGTCGGCTGGTGACAAAATGTTCCAAACACACCCCATGCACAACTCCACCGGGGAAGGTGCCATACAGGAGTACTCTTAGTTGTTTTTACACTACCTTGGTAGGCAGCTGAAAGGCACCACAAAAGTTGTTCTACCTCCTTTCTGGGCTGAGATGGGGAAGAGCTGAATTTTGGACTCGGCTGGTGACAAAATGTTCCAAACACACCCCATGCACAACTCCACCGGGGAAGGTGCCACACAAGAGTTCTCTTGATAGTTTTTACACTGCCTTGGTAGGCATCTAAAAGACACCACAAAAGATGTTCTACCTGTTTTCTGGGCTGAGATGGGGAACCGCTGAATTTTGGAGTCGGCTGGTGGCAAAATGTTCCAAACACACCCCCTGCACAACTCCACCGGGGAAGGTGCCAGACAGGAGTTCTCCTGGTAGTTTTTACATTGCTCCGGTAGGCATCTGAAAGACACCACAAAAGTTGTTCTACCTGCTTTCTGGGCTGAGATGGGGAACCGCTGAATTTTGGAGTCGGCTGGTGACAAAATGTTCCAAACACACCCCATGCACAACTCCACCACGGAAGGTGCCAGACAGGAGTTCTCCTGGTAGTTTTTACACTACCTGGGTAGGCATTTGAAAGGCACCACAAAAGTTGTTCTTCCTGCTTTCTGGGCTGAGATGGGGAACCGCTGAATTTTGGACTCGGCTGGTGGCAAAATGTTCCAAACACACCCCATGCACAACTCCACCGGGGAAGGTGCCAGACAGGAGTTCTCTTGATAGATTTTACATTGCTCTGGTAGGCACCTCAAAGACACCACAAAAGTTGTTCTTCCTGCTTTCTGGGCTGAGATGGGGAATCGCTGAATTTTGGACTCGGCCGGTGACAAAATGTTCCAAACACACCCCATGCACAACTCCACCGGGGAAGGTGCCAGACAGGAGTTCTCTTAGTAGTTTTTACACTACCTTGGTAGGCATCTGAAAGGCACCACAAAAGTTGTTGTACCTGCTTTCTTGGCTGAGATGGGGAACCGCTGAATTTTGGAGTCGGCTGGTGACAAAATGTTCCAAACACACCCCATGCACAACTCCACCGGGGAAGGTGCCAGACAGGAGTTCTCCTGGTAGTTTTTACACTACCTTGGTAGGCATTTGAAAGGCACCACAAAAGTTGTTCTTCCTGCTTTCTGGGCTGAGATGGGGAAACGCTGAATTTTGGACTCGGCTGGTGGCAAAATGTTCCAAACACACCCCATGCACAACTCCACCGGGGAAGGTGCCAGACAGGAGTTCTCTTGATAGATTTTACATTGCTCTGGTAGGCACCTCAAAGACACCACAAAACTTGTTCTACCTGCTTTCTGGGCTGAGATGGGGAATCGCTGAATTTTGGACTCGGCCGGTGACAAAATGTTCCAAACACACCCCATGCACAACTCCACCGGGGAAGGTGCCAGACAGGAGTTCTCTTGGTAGTTTTTACACTACCTTGGTAGGCATCAAAAAGACACTACAAAAGTTGTTCTACCCTCTTTCTGGGCTGAGATGGGGAACCGCTGAATTTTGGAGTCGGCTGGTGGCAAAATGTTCCAAACACACCCCATGCACAACTCCACCGGGGAAGGTGCCAGGCAGGAGTTCTCTTGATAGATTTTACATTGCTCTGGTAGGCACCTCAAAGACACCAGAAAAGTTGTTCTTCCTGCTTTCTGGGCTGAGATGGGGAATCGCTGAATTTTGGACTCGGCCGGTGACAAAATGTTCCAAACACACCCCATGCACAACTCCACCGGGGAAGGTGCCAGACAGGGGTTCTCTTAGTAGTTTTTACACTACCTTGGTAGTCATCTGAAAGACACCACAAAAGTCGTTCTACCTGCTTTCTGGGCTGAGATGGGGAAGAGCTGAATTTTGGACTCGGCTGGTGACAAAATGTTCCAAACACACCCCATGCACAACTCCACCGGGGAAGGTGCCAGACAGGAGTTCTCTTGATAGTTTTTACACTGCCTTGGTAGGCATCTAAAAGACACCACAAAAGATGTTCTACCTGTTTTCTGGGCTGAGATGGGGAACCGCTGAATTTTGGAGTCGGCTGGTGACAAAATGTTCCAAACACACCCCATGCACAACTCCACCGGGGAAGGTGCCAGACAGGAGTTCTCTTGGTAGTTTTTACACTACCTTGGTAGGCATCAAAAAGACACTACAAAAGTTGTTCTACCCTCTTTCTGGGCTGAGATGGGGAACCGCTGAATTTTGGAGTCGGCTGGTGGCAAAATGTCCCAAACACACCCCATGCACAACTCCACCGGGGAAGGTGCCAGGCAGGAGTTCTCTTGATAGATTTTACATTACTCTGGTAGGCACCTCAAAGACACCAGAAAAGTTGTTCTTCCTGCTTTCTGGGCTGAGATGGGGAATCGCTGAATTTTGGACTCGGCCGGTGACAAAATGTTCCAAACCCACCCCATGCACAACTCCACCGGGGAAGGTGCCAGACAGGAGTTCTCCTGGTAGTTTTTACATTGCTCCGGTAGGCATCTGAAAGACACCACAAAAGTTGTTCTACCTGCTTTCTGGGCTGAGATGGGGAACCGCTGAATTTTGGAGTCGGCTGGTGACAAAATGTTCCAAACACACCCCATGCACAACTCCACCACGGAAGGTGCCAGACAGGAGTTCTCCTGGTAGTTTTTACACTACCTGGGTAGGCATTTGAAAGGCACCACAAAAGTTGTTCTTCCTGCTTTCTGGGCTGAGATGGGGAACCGCTGAATTTTGGACTCGGCTGGTGGCAAAATGTTCCAAACACACCCCATGCACAACTCCACCGGGGAAGGTGCCAGACAGGAGTTCTCTTGATAGATTTTACATTGCTCTGGTAGGCACCTCAAAGACACCACAAAAGTTGTTCTTCCTGCTTTCTGGGCTGAGATGGGGAATCACTGAATTTTGGAGTCGGCCGGTGACAAAATGTTCCAAACACACCCCATGCACAACTCCACCGGGGAAGGTGCCAGACAGGAGTTCTCTTAGTAGTTTTTACACTACCTTGGTAGGCAGCTGAAAGGCACCACAAAAGTTGTTGTACCTGCTTTCTTGGCTGAGATGGGGAACCGCTGAATTTTGGAGTCGGCCGGTGACAAAATGTTCCAAACACACCCCATGCACAACTCCACCGGGGAAGGTGCCAGACAGGAGTTCTCCTGGTAGTTTTTACACTACCTTGGTAGGCATTTGAAAGGCACCACAAAAGTTGTTCTTCCTGCTTTCTGGGCTGAGATGGGGAAACGCTGAATTTTGGACTCGGCTGGTGGCAAAATGTTCCAAACACACCCCATGCACAACTCCACCGGGGAAGGTGCCAGACAGGAGTTCTCTTGATAGATTTTACATTGCTCTGGTAGGCACCTCAAAGACACCACAAAACTTGTTCTACCTGCTTTCTGGGCTGAGATGGGGAATCGCTGAATTTTGGACTCGGCCGGTGACAAAATGTTCCAAACACACCCCATGCACAACTCCACCGGGGAAGGTGCCAGACAGGAGTTCTCTTGGTAGTTTTTACACTACCTTGGTAGGCATCAAAAAGACACTACAAAAGTTGTTCTACCCTCTTTCTGGGCTGAGATGGGGAACCGCTGAATTTTGGAGTCGGCCGGTGGCAAAATGTTCCAAACACACCCCATGCACAACTCCACCGGGGAAGGTGCCAGGCAGGAGTTCTCTTGATAGATTTTACATTGCTCTGGTAGGCACCTCAAAGACACCAGAAAAGTTGTTCTTCCTGCTTTCTGGGCTGAGATGGGGAATCGCTGAATTTTGGACTCGGCCGGTGACAAAATGTTCCAAACACACCCCATGCACAACTCCACCGGGGAAGGTGCCAGACAGGGGTTCTCTTAGTAGTTTTTACACTACCTTGGTAGTCATCTGAAAGACACCACAAAAGTCGTTCTACCTGCTTTCTGGGCTGAGATGGGGAAGAGCTGAATTTTGGACTCGGCTGGTGACAAAATGTTCCAAACACACCCCATGCACAACTCCACCGGGGAAGGTGCCACACAAGAGTTCTCTTGATAGTTTTTACACTGCCTTGGTAGGCATCTAAAAGACACCACAAAAGATGTTCTACCTGCTTTCTGGGCTGAGATGGGGAACCGCTGAATTTTGGAGTCGGCTGGTGACAAAATGTTCCAAACACACCCCCTGCACAACTCCACCGCGGAAGGTGCCAGACAGGAGTTCTCCTGGTAGTTTTTACACTACCTTGGTAGGCACCTCAAAGACACCACAAAACTTGTTCTATCTGCTTTCTGGGCTGAGATGGGGAAACGCTGAATTTTGGAGTCGGCTGGTGACAAAATGTTCCAAACACACCCCATGCACAACTCCACCACGGAAGGTGCCAGACAGGAGTTCTCCTGGTAGTTTTTACACTACCTTGGTAGGCATCTAAAAGACACCACAAAAGTTGTTCTACCTGCTTTCTGGGCTGAGATGGGGAACCGCTGAATTTTGGAGTCGGCCGGTGACAAAATGTTCCAAACACACCCCATGCACAACTCCACCGGGGAAGGTGCCAGACAGGAGTTCTCTTGATAGATTTTACATTGCTCTGGTAGGCACCTCAAAGACACCACAAAAGTTGTTCTTCCTGCTTTCTGGGCTGAGATGGGGAACCGCTGAATTTTGGACTCGGCCGGTGACAAAATGTTCCAAACACACCCCATGCACAACTCCACCGGGGAAGGTGCCAGACAGGGGTTCTCTTAGTAGTTTTTACACTACCTTGGTAGGCATCTGAAAGACACCACAAAAGTTGTTCTACCTGCTTTCTGGGCTGAGATGGGGAACCGCTGAATTTTGGAGTCGGCTGGTGACAAAATGTTCCAAACACACCCCATGCACAACTCCACCGGGGAAGGTGCCAGACAGGAGTTCTCCTGGTAGTTTTTACACTACCTGGGTAGGCATTTGAAAGGCACCACAAAAGTTGTTCTTTCTGCTTTCTGGGCTGAGATGGGGAAGAGCTGAATTTTGGAGTCGGCCGGTGACAAAATGTTCCAAACACACCCCATGCACAACTCCACCGGGGAAGGTGCCAGACAGGAGTTCTCCTGGTAGTTTTTACATTGCTCCGGTAGGCATCTGAAAGACACCACAAAAGTTGTTCTACCTGCTTTCTGGGCTGAGATGGGGAAGAGCTGAATTTTGGAGTCGGCTGGTGACAAAATGTTCAAAACACACCCCCTGCACAACTCCACCGGGGAAGGTGCCAGACAGGAGTTCTCTTAGTTGTTTTTACACTACCTTGGTAGGCAGCTGAAAGGCACCACAAAAGTTGTTCTACCTGCTTTCTGGGCTGAGATGGGGAACCGCTGAATTTTGGACTCGGCCGGTGACAAAATGTTCCAAACACACCCCATGCACAACTCCACCGGGGAAGGTGCCAGACAGGAGTTCTCTTGGTAGATTTTACACTACCTTGGTAGGCATCTGAAAGGCACCACAAAAGTTGTTCTTCCTGCTTTCTGGGCTGAGATGGGGAACCGCTGAATTTTGGACTCGGCCGGTGACAAAATGTTCCAAACACACCCCATGCACAACTCCACCGGGGAAGGTGCCAGACAGGAGTTCTCCTGGTAGTTTTTACATTGCTCCGGTAGGCATCTGAAAGACACCACAAAAGTTGTTCTACCTCCTTTCTGGGCTGAGATGGGGAACCGCTGAATTTTGGACTCGGCCGGTGACAAAATGTTCCAAACACACCCCCTGCACAACTCCACCGGGGAAGGTGCCAGACAGGAGTTCTCCTGGTAGTTTTTACACTACCTTGGTAGGCATCTAAAAGACACCACAAAAGTTGTTCTACCTGCTTTCTGGGCTGAGATGGGGAACCGCTGAATTTTGGAGTCGGCTGGTGACAAAATGTTCCAAACACACCCCATGCACAACTCCACCGGGGAAGGTGCCAGACAGGAGTTCTCCTGGTAGTTTTTACACTACCTGGGTAGGCATTTGAAAGGCACCACAAAAGTTGTTCTTCCTGCTTTCTGGGCTGAGATGGGGAAGAGCTGAATTTTGGAGTCGGCCGGTGACAAAATGTTCCAAACACACCCCATGCACAACTCCACCGGGGAAGGTGCCAGACAGGAGTTCTCCTGGTAGTTTTTACATTGCTCCGGTAGGCATCTGAAAGACACCACAAAAGTTGTTCTACCTGCTTTCTGGGCTGAGATGGGGAAGAGCTGAATTTTGGAGTCGGCTGGTGACAAAATGTTCAAAACACACCCCCTGCACAACTCCACCGGGGAAGGTGCCAGACAGGAGTTCTCTTAGTTGTTTTTACACTACCTTGGTAGGCAGCTGAAAGGCACCACAAAAGTTGTTCTACCTGCTTTCTGGGCTGAGATGGGGAACCGCTGAATTTTGGAGTCGGCCGGTGACAAAATGTTCCAAACACACCCCATGCACAACTCCACCGGGGAAGGTGCCAGACAGGAGTTCTCTTGGTAGATTTTACACTACCTTGGTAGGCATCTGAAAGGCACCACAAAAGTTGTTCTTCCTGCTTTCTGGGCTGAGATGGGGAACCGCTGAATTTTGGACTCGGCCGGTGACAAAATGTTCCAAACACACCCCATGCACAACTCCACCGGGGAAGGTGCCAGACAGGAGTTCTCCTGGTAGTTTTTACATTGCTCCGGTAGGCATCTGAAAGACACCACAAAAGTTGTTCTACCTCCTTTCTGGGCTGAGATGGGGAACCGCTGAATTTTGGACTCGGCCGGTGACAAAATGTTCCAAACACACCCCCTGCACAACTCCACCGGGGAAGGTGCCAGACAGGAGTTCTCCTGGTAGTTTTTACACTACCTTGGTAGGCATCTAAAAGACACCACAAAAGTTGTTCTACCTGCTTTCTGGGCTGAGATGGGGAACCGCTGAATTTTGGAGTCGGCTGGTGACAAAATGTTCCAAACACACCCCATGCACAACTCCACCGGGGAAGGTGCCAGACAGGAGTTCTCTTGGTAGATTTTACATTGCTCTGGTAGGCACCTCAAAGACACCACAAAAGTTGTTCTTCCTGCTTTCTGGGCTGAGATGGGGAATCGCTGAATTTTGGACTCGGCCGGTGACAAAATGTTCCAAACACACCCCATGCACAACTCCACCGGGGAAGGTGCCAGACAGGGGTTCTCTTAGTAGTTTTTACACTACCTTGGTAGGCATCTGAAAGACACCACAAAAGTTGTTCTACCTGCTTTCTGGGCTGAGACGGGGAACCGCTGAATTTTGGAGTCGGCTGGTGACAAAATGTTCAAAACACACCCCCTGCACAACTCCACCGGGGAAGGTGCCAGACAGGAGTTCTCTTAGTTGTTTTTACACTACCTTGGTAGGCAGCTGAAAGGCACCACAAAAGTTGTTCTACCTGCTTTCTGGGCTGAGATGGGGAACCGCTGAATTTTGGACTCGGCCGGTGACAAAATGTTCCAAACACACCCCATGCACAACTCCACCGGGGAAGGTGCCAGACAGGAGTTCTCTTGGTAGATTTTACACTACCTTGGTAGGCATCTGAAAGGCACCACAAAAGTTGTTCTTCCTGCTTTCTGGGCTGAGATGGGGAACCGCTGAATTTTGGACTCGGCCGGTGACAAAATGTTCCAAACACACCCCATGCACAACTCCACCGGGGAAGGTGCCAGACAGGAGTTCTCCTGGTAGTTTTTACATTGCTCCGGTAGGCATCTGAAAGACACCACAAAAGTTGTTCTACCTCCTTTCTGGGCTGAGATGGGGAACCGCTGAATTTTGGAGTCGGCCGGTGACAAAATGTTCCAAACACACCCCCTGCACAACTCCACCGGGGAAGGTGCCAGACAGGAGTTCTCCTGGTAGTTTTTACACTACCTTGGTAGGCATCTAAAAGACACCACAAAAGTTGTTCTACCTGCTTTCTGGGCTGAGATGGGGAACCGCTGAATTTTGGAGTCGGCTGGTGACAAAATGTTCCAAACACACCCCATGCACAACTCCACCGGGGAAGGTGCCAGACAGGAGTTCTCCTGGTAGTTTTTACACTACCTGGGTAGGCATTTGAAAGGCACCACAAAAGTTGTTCTTCCTGCTTTCTGGGCTGAGATGGGGAAGAGCTGAATTTTGGAGTCGGCCGGTGACAAAATGTTCCAAACACACCCCATGCACAACTCCACCGGGGAAGGTGCCAGACAGGAGTTCTCCTGGTAGTTTTTACATTGCTCCGGTAGGCATCTGAAAGACACCACAAAAGTTGTTCTACCTGCTTTCTGGGCTGAGATGGGGAAGAGCTGAATTTTGGAGTCGGCTGGTGACAAAATGTTCAAAACACACCCCCTGCACAACTCCACCGGGGAAGGTGCCAGACAGGAGTTCTCTTAGTTGTTTTTACACTACCTTGGTAGGCAGCTGAAAGGCACCACAAAAGTTGTTCTACCTGCTTTCTGGGCTGAGATGGGGAACCGCTGAATTTTGGACTCGGCCGGTGACAAAATGTTCCAAACACACCCCATGCACAACTCCACCGGGGAAGGTGCCAGACAGGAGTTCTCTTGGTAGATTTTACACTACCTTGGTAGGCATCTGAAAGGCACCACAAAAGTTGTTCTTCCTGCTTTCTGGGCTGAGATGGGGAACCGCTGAATTTTGGACTCGGCCGGTGACAAAATGTTCCAAACACACCCCATGCACAACTCCACCGGGGAAGGTGCCAGACAGGAGTTCTCCTGGTAGTTTTTACATTGCTCCGGTAGGCATCTGAAAGACACCACAAAAGTTGTTCTACCTCCTTTCTGGGCTGAGATGGGGAACCGCTGAATTTTGGACTCGGCCGGTGACAAAATGTTCCAAACACACCCCCTGCACAACTCCACCGGGGAAGGTGCCAGACAGGAGTTCTCCTGGTAGTTTTTACACTACCTTGGTAGGCATCTAAAAGACACCACAAAAGTTGTTCTACCTGCTTTCTGGGCTGAGATGGGGAACCGCTGAATTTTGGAGTCGGCTGGTGACAAAATGTTCCAAACACACCCCATGCACAACTCCACCGGGGAAGGTGCCAGACAGGAGTTCTCTTGGTAGATTTTACATTGCTCTGGTAGGCACCTCAAAGACACCACAAAAGTTGTTCTTCCTGCTTTCTGGGCTGAGATGGGGAATCGCTGAATTTTGGACTCGGCCGGTGACAAAATGTTCCAAACACACCCCATGCACAACTCCACCGGGGAAGGTGCCAGACAGGGGTTCTCTTAGTAGTTTTTACACTACCTTGGTAGGCATCTGAAAGACACCACAAAAGTTGTTCTACCTGCTTTCTGGGCTGAGACGGGGAACCGCTGAATTTTGGAGTCGGCTGGTGACAAAATGTTCAAAACACACCCCCTGCACAACTCCACCGGGGAAGGTGCCAGACAGGAGTTCTCTTAGTTGTTTTTACAATACCTTGGTAGGCAGCTGAAAGGCACCACAAAAGTTGTTCTACCTGCTTTCTGGGCTGAGATGGGGAATCGCTGAATTTTGGAGTCGGCTGGTGACAAAATGTTCCAAACACACCCCATGCACAACTCCACCGGGGAAGGTGCCAGACAGGAGTTCTCTTGGTAGATTTTACACTACCTTGGTAGGCATCTGAAAGGCACCACAAAAGTTGTTCTTCCTGCTTTCTGGGCTGAGATGGGGAACCGCTGAATTTTGGAGTCGGCCGGTGACAAAATGTTCCAAACACACCCCATGCACAACTCCACCGGGGAAGGTGCCAGACAGGAGTTCTCCTGGTAGTTTTTACATTGCTCCGGTAGGCATCTGAAAGACACCACAAAAGTTGTTCTACCTCCTTTCTGGGCTGAGATGGGGAACCGCTGAATTTTGGACTCGGCCGGTGACAAAATGTTCCAAACACACCCCCTGCACAACTCCACCGGGGAAGGTGCCAGACAGGAGTTCTCCTGGTAGTTTTTACACTACCTTGGTAGGCATCTAAAAGACACCACAAAAGTTGTTCTTCCTGCTTTCTGGGCTGAGATGGGGAAGAGCTGAATTTTGGAGTCGGCCGGTGACAAAATGTTCCAAACACACCCCATGCACAACTCCACCGGGGAAGGTGCCAGACAGGAGTTCTCCTGGTAGTTTTTACATTGCTCCGGTAGGCATCTGAAAGACACCACAAAAGTTGTTCTACCTGCTTTCTGGGCTGAGATGGGGAAGAGCTGAATTTTGGAGTCGGCTGGTGACAAAATGTTCAAAACACACCCCCTGCACAACTCCACCGGGGAAGGTGCCAGACAGGAGTTCTCCTGGTAGTTTTTACATTGCTCCGGTAGGCATCTGAAAGACACCACAAAAGTTGTTCTACCTGCTTTCTGGGCTGAGATGGGGAATCGCTGAATTTTGGAGTCGGCTGGTGACAAAATGTTCCAAACACACCCCATGCACAACTCCACCGGGGAAGGTGCCAGACAGGAGTTCTCTTGGTAGATTTTACACTACCTTGGTAGGCATCTGAAAGGCACCACAAAAGTTGTTCTTCCTGCTTTCTGGGCTGAGATGGGGAACCGCTGAATTTTGGACTCGGCCGGTGACAAAATGTTCCAAACACACCCCATGCACAACTCCACCGGGGAAGGTGCCAGACAGGAGTTCTCCTGGTAGTTTTTACATTGCTCCGGTAGGCATCTGAAAGACACCACAAAAGTTGTTCTACCTCCTTTCTGGGCTGAGATGGGGAACCGCTGAATTTTGGACTCGGCCGGTGACAAAATGTTCCAAACACACCCCCTGCACAACTCCACCGGGGAAGGTGCCAGACAGGAGTTCTCCTGGTAGTTTTTACACTACCTTGGTAGGCATCTAAAAGACACCACAAAAGTTGTTCTACCTGCTTTCTGGGCTGAGATGGGGAACCGCTGAATTTTGGACTCGGCCGGTGACAAAATGTTCCAAACACACCCCATGCACAACTCCACCGGGGAAGGTGCCAGACAGGAGTTCTCCTGGTAGTTTTTACATTGCTCCGGTAGGCATCTGAAAGACACCACAAAAGTTGTTCTACCTGCTTTCTGGGCTGAGATGGGGAAGAGCTGAATTTTGGAGTCGGCTGGTGACAAAATGTTCAAAACACACCCCCTGCACAACTCCACCGGGGAAGGTGCCAGACAGGAGTTCTCTTAGTTGTTTTTACACTACCTTGGTAGGCAGCTGAAAGGCACCACAAAAGTTGTTCTACCTGCTTTCTGGGCTGAGATGGGGAACCGCTGAATTTTGGAGTCGGCTGGTGACAAAATGTTCCAAACACACCCCATGCACAACTCCACCGGGGAAGGTGCCAGACAGGAGTTCTCTTGGTAGATTTTACACTACCTTGGTAGGCATCTGAAAGGCACCACAAAAGTTGTTCTTCCTGCTTTCTGGGCTGAGATGGGGAACCGCTGAATTTTGGACTCGGCCGGTGACAAAATGTTCCAAACACACCCCCTGCACAACTCCACCGGGGAAGGTGCCAGACAGGAGTTCTCCTGGTAGTTTTTACATTGCTCCGGTAGGCATCTGAAAGACACCACAAAAGTTGTTCTACCTCCTTTCTGGGCTGAGATGGGGAACCGCTGAATTTTGGACTCGGCCGGTGACAAAATGTTCCAAACACACCCCCTGCACAACTCCACCGGGGAAGGTGCCAGACAGGAGTTCTCCTGGTAGTTTTTACACTACCTTGGTAGGCATCTAAAAGACACCACAAAAGTTGTTCTACCTGCTTTCTGGGCTGAGATGGGGAACCGCTGAATTTTGGAGTCGGCCGGTGACAAAATGTTCCAAACACACCCCATGCACAACTCCACCGGGGAAGGTGCCAGACAGGAGTTCTCCTGGTAGTTTTTACATTGCTCCGGTAGGCATCTGAAAGACACCACAAAAGTTGTTCTACCTCCTTTCTGGGCTGAGATGGGGAACCGCTGAATTTTGGACTCGGCCGGTGACAAAATGTTCCAAACACACCCCCTGCACAACTCCACCGGGGAAGGTGCCAGACAGGAGTTCTCCTGGTAGTTTTTACACTACCTTGGTAGGCATCTAAAAGACACCACAAAAGTTGTTCTACCTGCTTTCTGGGCTGAGATGGGGAAACGCTGAATTTTGGAGTCGGCTGGTGACAAAATGTTCCAAACACACCCCATGCACAACTCCACCGGGGAAGGTGCCAGACAGGAGTTCTCTTGATAGATTTTACATTGCTCTGGTAGGCACCTCAAAGACACCACAAAAGTTGTTCTTCCTGCTTTCTGGGCTGAGATGGGGAATCGCTGAATTTTGGACTCGGCCGGTGACAAAATGTTCCAAACACACCCCATGCACAACTCCACCGGGAAAGGTGCCAGACAGGGGTTCTCTTAGTAGTTTTTACACTACCTTGGTAGGCATCTGAAAGACACCACAAAAGTTGTTCTACCTGCTTTCTGGGCTGAGACGGGGAACCGCTGAAGTTTGGAGTCGGCCGGTGACAAAATGTTCAAAACACACCCCCTGCACAACTCCACCGGGGAAGGTGCCAGACAGGAGTTCTCTTAGTTGTTTTTACACTACCTTGGTAGGCAGCTGAAAGGCACCACAAAAGTTGTTGTACCTGCTTTCTGGGCTGAGATGGGGAAGAGCTGAATTTTGGAGTCGGCTGGTGACAAAATGTTCCAAACACACCCCATGCACAACTCCACCGGGGAAGGTGCCAGACAGGAGTTCTCTTAGTTGTTTTTACACTACCTTGGTAGGCAGCTGAAAGGCACCACAAAAGTTGTTCTTCCTGCTTTCTGGGCTGAGATGGGGAACCGCTGAATTTTGGACTCGGCCGGTGACAAAATGTTCCAAACACACCCCATGCACAACTCCACCGGGGAAGGTGCCAGACAGGAGTTCTCCTGGTAGTTTTTACATTGCTCCGGTAGGCATCTGAAAGACACCACAAAAGTTGTTCTACCTCCTTTCTGGGCTGAGATGGGGAACCGCTGAATTTTGGACTCGGCCGGTGACAAAATGTTCCAAACACACCCCCTGCACAACTCCACCGGGGAAGGTGCCAGACAGGAGTTCTCCTGGTAGTTTTTACACTACCTTGGTAGGCATCTAAAAGACACCACAAAAGTTGTTCTTCCTGCTTTCTGGGCTGAGATGGGGAAGAGCTGAATTTTGGAGTCGGCCGGTGACAAAATGTTCCAAACACACCCCATGCACAACTCCACCGGGGAAGGTGCCAGACAGGAGTTCTCCTGGTAGTTTTTACATTGCTCCGGTAGGCATCTGAAAGACACCACAAAAGTTGTTCTACCTGCTTTCTGGGCTGAGATGGGGAAGAGCTGAATTTTGGAGTCGGCTGGTGACAAAATGTTCAAAACACACCCCCTGCACAACTCCACCGGGGAAGGTGCCAGACAGGAGTTCTCTTAGTTGTTTTTACACTACCTTGGTAGGCAGCTGAAAGGCACCACAAAAGTTGTTCTACCTGCTTTCTGGGCTGAGATGGGGAACCGCTGAATTTTGGAGTCGGCTGGTGACAAAATGTTCCAAACACACCCCATGCACAACTCCACCGGGGAAGGTGCCAGACAGGAGTTCTCTTGGTAGATTTTACACTACCTTGGTAGGCATCTGAAAGGCACCACAAAAGTTGTTCTTCCTGCTTTCTGGGCTGAGATGGGGAACCGCTGAATTTTGGACTCGGCCGGTGACAAAATGTTCCAAACACACCCCCTGCACAACTCCACCGGGGAAGGTGCCAGACAGGAGTTCTCCTGGTAGTTTTTACACTACCTTGGTAGGCATCTAAAAGACACCACAAAAGTTGTTCTACCTGCTTTCTGGGCTGAGATGGGGAACCGCTGAATTTTGGAGTCGGCTGGTGACAAAATGTTCCAAACACACCCCATGCACAACTCCACCGGGGAAGGTGCCAGACAGGAGTTCTCTTGATAGATTTTACATTGCTCTGGTAGGCACCTCAAAGACACCACAAAAGTTGTTCTTCCTGCTTTCTGGGCTGAGATGGGGAATCGCTGAATTTTGGACTCGGCCGGTGACAAAATGTTCCAAACACACCCCATGCACAACTCCACCGGGGAAGGTGCCAGACAGGGGTTCTCTTAGTAGTTTTTACACTACCTTGGTAGGCATCTGAAAGACACCACAAAAGTTGTTCTACCTGCTTTCTGGGCTGAGACGGGGAACCGCTGAATTTTGGAGTCGGCTGGTGACAAAATGTTCAAAACACACCCCCTGCACAACTCCACCGGGGAAGGTGCCAGACAGGAGTTCTCTTAGTTGTTTTTACACTACCTTGGTAGGCAGCTGAAAGGCACCACTAAAGTTGTTCTACCTGCTTTCTGGGCTGAGATGGGGAACCGCTGAATTTTGGAGTCAGCTGGTGACAAAATGTTCCAAACACACCCCATGCACAACTCCACCGGGGAAGGTGCCAGACAGGAGTTCTCTTGGTAGATTTTACACTACCTTGGTAGGCATCTGAAAGGCACCACAAAAGTTGTTCTACCTGCTTTCTGGGCTGAGATGGGGAACCGCTGAATTTTGGACTCGGCCGGTGACAAAATGTTCCAAACACACCCCATGCACAACTCCACCGGGGAAGGTGCCAGACAGGAGTTCTCCTGGTAGTTTTTACATTGCTCCGGTAGGCATCTGAAAGACACCACAAAAGTTGTTCTACCTCCTTTCTGGGCTGAGATGGGGAACCGCTGAATTTTGGACTCGGCCGGTGACAAAATGTTCCAAACACACCCCCTGCACAACTCCACCGGGGAAGGTGCCAGACAGGAGTTCTCCTGGTAGTTTTTACACTACCTTGGTAGGCATCTAAAAGACACCACAAAAGTTGTTCTACCTGCTTTCTGGGCTGAGATGGGGAACCGCTGAATTTTGGAGTCGCCTGGTGACAAAATGTTCCAAACACACCCCATGCACAACTCCACCGGGGAAGGTGCCAGACAGGAGTTCTCTTGATAGATTTTACATTGCTCTGGTAGGCACCTCAAAGACACCACAAAAGTTGTTCTTCCTGCTTTCTGGGCTGAGATGGGGAATCGCTGAATTTTGGAGTCGGCCGGTGACAAAATGTTCCAAACACACCCCATGCACAACTCCACCGGGGAAGGTGCCAGACAGGAGTTCTCCTGGTAGTTTTTACATTGCTCCGGTAGGCATCTGAAAGACACCACAAAAGTTGTTCTACCTGCTTTCTGGGCTGAGATGGGGAAGAGCTGAATTTTGGACTCGGCTGGTGACAAAATGTTCCAAACACACCCCATGCACAACTCCACCGGGGAAGGTGCCACACAAGAGTTCTCTTGATAGTTTTTACACTGCCTTGGTAGGCATCTAAAAGACACCACAAAAGATGTTCTACCTGCTTTCTGGGCTGAGATGGGGAACCGCTGAATTTTGGAGTCGGCTGGTGACAAAATGTTCCAAACACACCCCCTGCACAACTCCACCGGGGAAGGTGCCAGACAGGAGTTCTCCTGGTAGTTTTTACACTACCTTGGTAGGCATTTGAAAGGCACCACAAAAGTTGTTCTTCCTGCTTTCTGGGCTGAGATGGGGAACCGCTGAATTTTGACTCGGCCGGTGACAAAATGTTCCAAACACACCCCATGCACAACTCCACCGGGGAAGGTGCCAGACAGGAGTTCTCCTGGTAGTTTTTACATTGCTCCGGTACGCATCTGAAAGACACCACAAAAGTTGTTCTACCTGCTTTCTGGGCTGAGATGGGGAATCGCTGAATTTTGGAGTCGGCCGGTGACAAAATGTTCCAAACACACCCCATGCACAACTCCACCGGGGAAGGTGCCAGACAGGAGTTCTGTTGGTAGATTTTACACTACCTTGCTAGGCACCTCAAAGACACCACAAAACTTGTTCTATCTGCTTTCTGGGCTGAGATGGGGAAACGCTGAATTTTGGAGTCGGCTGGTGACAAAATGTTCCAAACACACCCCATGCACAACTCCACCGGGGAAGGTGCCAGACAGGAGTTCTCCTGGTAGTTTTTACATTGCTCCGGTAGGCATCTGAAAGACACCACAAAAGTTGTTCTACCTGCTTTCTGGGCTGAGATGGGGAATCGCTGAATTTTGGACTCGGCCGGTGACAAAATGTTCCAAACACACCCCATGCACAACTCCACCGGGGAAGGTGCCAGACAGGAGTTCTCCTGGTAGTTTTTACACTACCTTGGTAGGCATTTGAAAGGCACCACAAAAGTTGTTCTTCCTGCTTTCTGGGCTGAGATGGGGAACCGCTGAATTTTGGAGTCGGCCGGTGACAAAATGTTCCAAACACACCCCATGCACAACTCCACCGGGGAAGGTGCCAGACAGGAGTTCTCTTAGTAGTTTTTACACTACCTTGGTAGGCACCTGAAAGGCACCACAAAAGTTGTTCTACCTGCTTTCTGGGCTGAGATGGGGAATCGCTGACTTTTGGACTCGGCCGGTGACAAAATGTTCCAAACACACCCCATGCACAACTCCACCGGGGAAGGTGCCAGACAGGAGTTCTCTTGGTAGTTTTTACACTACCTTGGTAGGCATATGAAAGGCACCACAAAAGTTGTTCTTCCTGCTTTCTGGGCTGAGATGGGGAACCGCTGAATTTTGGAGTCGGCTGGTGGCAAAATGTTCCAAACACACCCCATGCACAACTCCACCGGGGAAGGTGCCAGACAGGAGTTCTCTTGGTAGATTTTACACTACCTTGGCAGGCACCTGAAAGGCACCACAAAAGTTGTTCTACCTGCTTTCTGGGCTGAGATGGGGAACCGCTGAATTTTGGACTCGGCCGGTGACAAAATGTTCAAAACACACCCCATGCACAACTCCACCGGGGAAGGTGCCAGACAGGAGTTCTTTTGGTAGTTTTTACACTACCTTGGTAGGCATCTAAAAGACACCACAAAAGTTGTTCTACCTGCTTTCTGGGCTGAGATGGGGAACAGCTGAATTTTGGAGTCGGCCGGTGACAAAATGTTCCAAACACACCCCATGCACAACTCCACCGGGGAAGGTGCCAGACAGGAGTTCTCTTAGTTGTTTTTACACTACCTTGGTAGGCAGCTGAAAGGCACTACAAAAGTTGTTCTACCTGCTTTCTGGGCTGAGATGGGGAACCGCTGAATTTTGGACTCGGCCGGTGACAAAATGTTCCAAACACACCCCATGCACAACTCCACCGGGGAAGGTGCCAGACAGGAGTTCTCCTGGTAGTTTTTACACTACCTGGGTAGGCATTTGAAAGGCACCACAAAAGTTGTTCTACCTCCTTTCTGGGCTGAGATGGGGAACCGCTGAATTTTGGAGTCGGCCGGTGACAAAATGTTCCAAACACACCCCATGCACAACTCCACCGGGGAAGGTGCCAGACAGGAGTTCTCCTGGTAGTTTTTACACTACCTGGGTAGGCATTTGAAAGGCACCACAAAACTTGTTCTATCTGCTTTCTGGGCTGAGATGGGGAAACGCTGAATTTTGGAGTCGGCTGGCGACAAAATGTTCCAAACACACCCCATGCACAACTCCACCGGGGAAGGTGCCAGACAGGAGTTCTCCTGGTAGTTTTTACATTGCTCCGGTAGGCATCTAAAAGACACCACAAAAGTTGTTCTACCTGCTTTCTGGGCTGAGATGGGGAACCGCTGAATTTTGGACTCGGCCGGTGACAAAATGTTCCAAACACACCCCATGCACAACTCCACCGGGGAAGGTGCCAGACAGGAGTTCTCTTAGTTGTTTTTACACTACCTTGGTAGGCACCTGAAAGGCACCACAAAAGTTGTTCTACCTGCTTTCTGGGCTGAGATGGGGAAGAGCTGAATTTTGGAGTCGGCTGGTGACAAAATGTTCCAAACACACCCCATGCACAACTCCACCGGGGAAGGTGCCAGACAGGAGTTCTCTTGGCAGATTTTACACTACCTTGGTAGGCAGCTGAAAGGCACCACAAAAGTTGTTCTTCCTGCTTTCTGGGCTGAGATGGGGAACCGCTGAATTTTGACTCGGCCGGTGACAAAATGTTCCAAACACACCCCATGCACAACTCCACCGGGGAAGGTGCCAGACAGGAGTTCTCTTGGTAGTTTTTACACTACCTTGGTAGGCATCTGAAAGACACCACAAAAGTTGTTCTACCTGCTTTCTGGGCTGAGATGGGGAACCGCTGAATTTTGGAGTCGGCCGGTGACAAAATGTTCCAAACACACCCCATGCACAACTCCACCGGGGAAGGTGCCAGACAGGAGTTCTCCTGGTAGTTTTTACACTACCTTGGTAGGCATTTGAAAGGCACCACAAAAGTTGTTCTTCCTGCTTTCTGGGCTGAGATGGGGAAACGCTGAATTTTGGAGTCGGCCGGTGACAAAATGTTCCAAACACACCCCATGCACAACTCCACCGGGGAAGGTGCCAGACAGGAGTTCTCTTAGTAGTTTTTACACTACCTTGGTAGGCACCTGAAAGGCACCACAAAAGTTGTTCTACCTGCTTTCTGGGCTGAGATGGGGAATCGCTGACTTTTGGACTCGGCCGGTGACAAAATGTTCCAAACACAGCCCATGCACAACTCCACCGGGGAAGGTGCCAGACAGGAGTTCTCTTGGTAGTTTTTACACTGCCTTGGTAGGCATATGAAAGGCACCACAAAAGTTGTTCTTCCTGCTTTCTGGGCTGAGATGGGGAACCGCTGAATTTTGGAGTCGGCTGGTGGCAAAATGTTCCAAACACACCCCATGCACAACTCCACCGGGGAAGGTGCCAGACAGGAGTTCTCTTGGTAGATTTTACACTACCTTGGCAGGCACCTGAAAGGCACCAGAAAAGTTGTTCTACCTGCTTTCTGGGCTGAGATGGGGAACCGCTGAATTTTGGAGTCGGCCGGTGACAAAATGTTCCAAACACACCCCCTGCACAACTCCACCGGGGAAGGTGCCAGACAGGAGTTCTCCTGGTAGTTTTTACACTACCTTGGTAGGCATCTAAAAGACACCACAAAAGTTGTTCTACCTGCTTTCTGGGCTGAGATGGGGAACAGCTGAATTTTGGAGTCGGCCGGTGACAAAATGTTCCAAACACACCCCATGCACAACTCCACCGGGGAAGGTGCCAGACAGGAGTTCTCTTGGTAGTTTTTACACTACCTTGGTAGGCAGCTGAAAGGCACCACAAAAGTTGTTCTACCTGCTTTCTGGGCTGAGATGGGGAACCGCTGAATTTTGGACTCGGCCGGTGACAAAATGTTCCAAACACACCCCATGCACAACTCCACCGGGGAAGGTGCCAGACAGGAGTTCTCCTGGTAGTTTTTACATTGCTCCGGTAGGCATCTGAAAGACACCACAAAAGTTGTTCTACCTCCTTTCTGGGCTGAGATGGGGAACCGCTGAATTTTGGAGTCGGCTGGTGACAAAATGTTCCAAACACACCCCATGCACAACTCCACCGGGGAAGGTGCCAGACAGGAGTTCTCCTGGTAGTTTTTACACTACCTGGGTAGGCATTTGAAAGGCACCACCAAACTTGTTCTATCTGCTTTCTGGGCTGAGATGGGGAAACGCTGAATTTTGGAGTCGGCTGGCGACAAAATGTTCCAAACACACCCCATGCACAACTCCACCGGGGAAGGTGCCAGACAGGAGTTCTCCTGGTAGTTTTTACATTGCTCCGGTAGGCATCTAAAAGACACCACAAAAGTTGTTCTACCTGCTTTCTGGGCTGAGATGGGGAACCGCTGAATTTTGGACTCGGCCGGTGACAAAATGTTCCAAACACACCCCATGCACAACTCCACCGGGGAAGGTGCCAGACAGGAGTTCTCTTAGTTGTTTTTACACTACCTTGGTAGGCATCTGAAAGGCACCACAAAAGTTGTTCTACCTGCTTTCTGGGCTGAGATGGGGAACCGCTGAATTTTGGAGTCGGCTGGTGACAAAATGTTCCAAACACACCCCATGCACAACTCCACCGGGGAAGGTGCCAGACAGGAGTTCTCCTGGTAGTTTTTACATTGCTCCGGTAGGCATCTGAAAGACACCACAAAAGTTGTTCTACCTGCTTTCTGGGCTGAGATGGGGAACCGCTGAATTTTGGAGTCGGCCGGTGACAAAATGTTCCAAACACACCCCCTGCACAACTCCACCGGGGAAGGTGCCAGACAGGAGTTCTCCTGGTAGTTTTTACACTACCTTGGTAGGCATTTGAAAGACACCACAAAAGTTGTTCTTCCTGCTTTCTGGGCTGAGATGGGGAAACGCTGAATTTTGGAGTCGGCTGGTGACAAAATGTTCCAAACACAGACACCCCATGCACAACTCCACCGGGGAAGGTGCCAGACAGGAGTTCTCTTGGTAGTTTTTACACTACCTTGGTAGGCATATGAAAGGCACCACAAAAGTTGTTCTTCCTGCTTTCTGGGCTGAGATGGGGAACCGCTGAATTTTGGAGTCGGCTGGTGGCAAAATGTTCCAAACACACCCCATGCACAACTCCACCGGGGAAGGTGCCAGACAGGAGTTCTCTTGGTAGATTTTACACTACCTTGGCAGGCACCTGAAAGGCACCACAAAAGTTGTTCTACCTGCTTTCTGGGCTGAGATGGGGAACCGCTGAATTTTGGACTCGGCCGGTGACAAAATGTTCAAAACACACCCCATGCACAACTCCACCGGGGAAGGTGCCAGGCAGGAGTTCTTTTGGTAGTTTTTACACTACCTTGGTAGGCATCTAAAAGACACCACAAAAGTTGTTCTACCTGCTTTCTGGGCTGAGATGGGGAACAGCTGAATTTTGGAGTCGGCCGGTGACAAAATGTTCCAAACACACCCCATGCACAACTCCACCGGGGAAGGTGCCAGACAGGAGTTCTCTTAGTTGTTTTTACACTACCTTGGTAGGCAGCTGAAAGGCACCACAAAAGTTGTTCTACCTGCTTTCTGGGCTGAGATGGGGAACCGCTGAATTTTGGACTCGGCTGGTGACAAAATGTTCCAAACACACCCCCTGCACAACTCCACCGGGGAAGGTGCCAGACAGGAGTTCTCCTGCTAGTTTTTACATTGCTCCGGTAGGCATCTGAAAGACACCACAAAAGTTGTTCTACCTCCTTTCTGGGCTGAGATGGGGAACCGCTGAATTTTGGAGTCGGCCGGTGACAAAATGTTCCAAACACACCCCATGCACAACTCCACCGGGGAAGGTGCCAGACAGGAGTTCTCTTGATAGATTTTACATTGCTCCGGTAGGCATCTGAAAGACACCACAAAAGTTGTTCTACCTGCTTTCTGGGCTGAGATGGGGAACCGCTGAATTTTGACTCGGCCGGTGACAAAATGTTCCAAACACACCCCATGCACAACTCCACCGGGGAAGGTGCCAGACAGGAGTTCTCCTGGTAGTTTTTACACTACCTTTGTAGGCACCTCAAAGACACCACAAAACTTGTTCTATCTGCTTTCTGGGCTGAGATGGGGAAACGCTGAATTTTGGAGTCGGCTGGTGGCAAAATGTTCCAAACACACCCCCTGCACAACTCCACCACGGAAGGTGCCAGACAGGAGTTCTCCTGGTAGTTTTTACATTGCTCCGGTAGGCATCTGAAAGACACCACAAAAGTTGTTCTACCTGCTTTCTGGGCTGAGATGGGGAACCGCTGAATTTTGGACTCGGCCGGTGACAAAATGTTCCAAACACACCCCATGCACAACTCCACCGGGGAAGGTGCCAGACAGGAGTTCTCTTAGTTGTTTTTACACTACCTTGGTAGGCAGCAGAAAGGCACCACAAAAGTTGTTCTACCTGCTTTCTGGGCTGAGATGGGGAAGAGCTGAATTTTGGAGTCGGCTGGTGACAAAATGTTCCAAACACACCCCATGCACAACTCCACCGGGGAAGGTGCCAGACAGGAGTTCTCTTGGTAGATTTTACACTACCTTGGTAGGCATCTGAAAGGCACCACAAAACTTGTTCTATCTGCTTTCTGGGCTGAGATGGGGAACCGCTGAATTTTGGACTCGGCCGGTGACAAAATGTTCCAAACACACCCCCTGCACAACTCCACCGGGGAAGGTGCCAGACAGGAGTTCTCCTGGTAGTTTTTACATTGCTCCGGTAGGCATCTGAAAGACACCACAAAAGTTGTTCTACCTGCTTTCTGGGCTGAGATGGGGAACCGCTGAATTTTGGAGTCGGCCGGTGACAAAATGTTCCAAACACACCCCATGCACAACTCCACCGGGGAAGGTGCCAGACAGGAGTTCTCTTAGTTGTTTTTACACTACCTTGGTAGGCATCTAAAAGACACCACAAAAGTTGTTCTACCTGCTTTCTGGGCTGAGATGGGGAAACGCTGAATTTTGGAGTCGGCTGGTGACAAAATGTTCCAAACACACCCCATGCACAACTCCACCACGGAAGGTGCCAGACAGGAGTTCTCCTGGTAGTTTTTACACTACCTTGGTAGGCATCTGAAAGACACCACAAAAGTTGTTCTACCTGCTTTCTGGGCTGAGATGGGGAAACGCTGAATTTTGGAGTCGGCTGGTGACAAAATGTTCCAAACACACCCCCTGCACAACTCCACCGGGGAAGGTGCCAGACAGGAGTTCTCTTGGTAGTTTTTACACTACCTTGGTAGGCATATGAAAGGCACCACAAAAGTTGTTCTTCCTGCTTTCTGGGCTGAGATGGGGAACCGCTGAATTTTGGAGTCGGCTGGTGGCAAAATGTTCCAAACACACCCCATGCACAACTCCACCGGGGAAGGTGCCAGACAGGAGTTCTCCTGGTAGTTTTTACATTGCTCCGGTAGGCATCTGAAAGACACCACAAAAGTTGTTCTACCTGCTTTCTGGGCTGAGATGGGGAACCGCTGAATTTTGGACTCGGCCGGTGACAAAATGTTCCAAACACACCCCATGCACAACTCCACCGGGGAAGGTGCCAGACAGGAGTTCTCTTAGTTGTTTTTACACTACCTTGGTAGGCAGCAGAAAGGCACCACAAAAGTTGTTCTACCTGCTTTCTGGGCTGAGATGGGGAAGAGCTGAATTTTGGAGTCGGCTGGTGACAAAATGTTCCAAACACACCCCATGCACAACTCCACCGGGGAAGGTGCCAGACAGGAGTTCTCTTGGTAGATTTTACACTACCTTGGTAGGCAGCTGAAAGGCACCACAAAAGTTGTTCTACCTGCTTTCTGGGCTGAGATGGGGAACCGCTGAATTTTGGACTCGGCCGGTGACAAAATGTTCCAAACACACCCCCTGCACAACTCCACCGGGGAAGGTGCCAGACAGGAGTTCTCCTGGTAGTTTTTACATTGCTCCGGTAGGCATCTGAAAGACACCACAAAAGTTGTTCTACCTCCTTTCTGGGCTGAGATGGGGAACCGCTGAATTTTGGACTCGGCCGGTGACAAAATGTTCCAAACACACCCCATGCACAACTCCACCGGGGAAGGTGCCAGACAGGAGTTCTCTTGGTAGTTTTTACACTACCTTGGTAGGCATCTAAAAGACACCACAAAAGTTGTTCTACCTGCTTTCTGGGCTGAGATGGGGAACCGCTGAATTTTGGAGTCGGCTGGTGACAAAATGTTCCAAACACACCCAATGCACAACTCCACCGGGGAAGGTGCCAGACAGGAGTTCTCTTGGTAGTTTTTACACTACCTTGGTAGGCATCTAAAAGACACCACAAAAGTTGTTCTACCTGCTTTCTGGGCTGAGATGGGGAAACGCTGAATTTTGGAGTCGGCTGGTGACAAAATGTTCCAAACACACCCCCTGCACAACTCCACCGGGGAAGGTGCCAGACAGGAGTTCTCTTGGTAGATTTTACACTACCTTGGTAGGCATCTAAAAGACACCACAAAAGTTGTTCTACCTGCTTTCTGGGCTGAGATGGGGAACCGCTGAATTTTGACTCGGCCGGTGACAAAATGTTCCAAACACACCCCATGCACAACTCCACCGGGGAAGGTGCCAGACAGGAGTTCTCCTGGTAGTTTTTACATTGCTCCGGTAGGCATCTGAAAGACACCACAAAAGTTGTTCTACCTGCTTTCTGGGCTGAGATGGGGAATCGCTGAATTTTGGAGTCGGCCGGTGACAAAATGTTCCAAACACACCCCATGCACAACTCCACCGGGGAAGGTCCCAGACAGGAGTTCTCCTGGTAGTTTTTACACTACCTTGGTAGGCACCTCAAAGACACCACAAAACTTCTTCTATCTGCTTTCTGGGCTGAGATGGGGAAACGCTGAATTTTGGAGTCGGCTGGTGACAAAATGTTCCAAACACACCCCATGCACAACTCCACCGGGGAAGGTGCCAGACAGGAGTTCTCTTGGTAGTTTTTACATTGCTCCGGTAGGCATCTGAAAGACACCACAAAAGTTGTTCTACCTGCTTTCTGGGCTGAGATGGGGAACCGCTGAATTTTGGAGTCGGCCGGTGACAAAATGTTCCAAACACACCCCATGCACAACTCCACCGGGGAAGGTGCCAGACAGGAGTTCTCCTGGTAGTTTTTACACTACCTTGGTAGGCACCTGAAAGGCACCACAAAAGTTGTTCTACCTGCTTTCTGGGCTGAGATGGGGAATCGCTGAATTTTGGAGTCGGCCGGTGACAAAATGTTCCAAACACACCCCATGCACAACTCCACCGGGGAAGGTGCCAGACAGGAGTTCTCTTGGTAGATTTTACACTACCTTGGCAGGCACCTGAAAGGCACCACAAAAGTTGTTCTACCTGCTTTCTGGGCTGAGATGGGGAACAGCTGAATTTTGGAGTCGGCCGGTGACAAAATGTTCCAAACACACCCCCTGCACAACTCCACCGGGGAAGGTGCCAGACAGGAGTTCTCCTGGTAGTTTTTACATTGCTCCGGTAGGCATCTGAAAGACACCACAAAAGTTGTTCTACCTCCTTTCTGGGCTGAGATGGGGAACCGCTGAATTTTGGAGTCGGCCGGTGACAAAATGTTCCAAACACACCCCCTGCACAACTCCACCGGGGAAGGTGCCAGACAGGAGTTCTCCTGGTAGTTTTTACACTACCTTGGTAGGCATTTGAAAGGCACCACAAAACTTGTTCTATCTCCTTTCTGGGCTGAGATGGGGAACCGCTGAATTTTGACTCGGCCGGTGACAAAATGTTCCAAACACACCCCATGCACAACTCCACCGGGGAAGGTCCCAGACAGGAGTTTTCCTGGTAGTTTTTACACTACCTTTGTAGGCACCTCAAAGACACCACAAAACTTGTTCTATCTGCTTTCTGGGCTGAGATGGGGAAACGCTGAATTTTGGAGTCGGCTGGTGGCAAAATGTTCCAAACACACCCCATGCACAACTCCACCGGGGAAGGTGCCAGACAGGAGTTCTCCTGGTAGTTTTTACATTGCTCCGGTAGGCATCTGAAAGACACCACAAAAGTTGTTCTACCTGCTTTCTGGGCTGAGATGGGGAACCGCTGAATTTTGGAGTCGGCCGGTGACAAAATGTTCCAAACACACCCCATGCACAACTCCACCGGGGAAGGTGCCAGACAGGAGTTCTCTTAGTTGTTTTTACACTACCTTGGTAGGCAGCAGAAAGGCACCACAAAAGTTGTTCTACCTGCTTTCTGGGCTGAGATGGGGAAGAGCTGAATTTTGGAGTCGGCTGGTGACAAAATGTTCCAAACACACCCCATGCACAACTCCACCGGGGAAGGTGCCAGACAGGAGTTCTCTTGGTAGATTTTACACTACCTTGGTAGGCAGCTGAAAGGCACCACAAAAGTTGTTCTTCCTGCTTTCTGGGCTGAGATGGGGAACCGCTGAATTTTGGACTCGGCCGGTGACAAAATGTTCCAAACACACCCCCTGCACAACTCCACCGGGGAAGGTGCCAGACAGGAGTTCTCCTGGTAGTTTTTACATTGCTCCGGTAGGCATCTGAAAGACACCACAAAAGTTGTTCTACCTCCTTTCTGGGCTGAGATGGGGAACCGCTGAATTTTGGAGTCGGCCGGTGACAAAATGTTCCAAACACACCCCCTGCACAACTCCACCGGGGAAGGTGCCAGACAGGAGTTCTCTTGATAGATTTTACATAGCTCCGGTAGGCATCTGAAAGACACCACAAAAGTTGTTCTACCTGCTTTCTGGGCTGAGATGGGGAACCGCTGAATTTTGACTCGGCCGGTGACAAAATGTTCCAAACACACCCCCTGCACAACTCCACCGGGGAAGGTGCCAGACAGGAGTTCTCTTGGTAGTTTTTACACTACCTTGGTAGGCATCTAAAAGACACCACAAAAGTTGTTCTACCTGCTTTCCGGGCTGAGATGGGGAACCGCTGAATTTTGGAGTCGGCCGGTGACAAAATGTTCCAAACACACCCCATGCACAACTCCACCGGGGAAGGTGCCAGACAGGAGTTCTCCTGGTAGTTTTTACACTACCTTTGTAGGCACCTCAAAGACACCACAAAACTTGTTCTATCTGCTTTCTGGGCTGAGATGGGGAACCGCTGAATTTTGGACTCGGCTGGTGGCAAAATGTTCCAAACACACCCCATGCACAACTCCACCGGGGAAGGTGCCAGACAGGAGTTCTCCTGGTAGTTTTTACATTGCTCCGGTAGGCACCTGAAAGGCACCACAAAAGTTGTTCTACCTGCTTTCTGGGCTGAGATGGGGAACCGCTGAATTTTGGAGTCGGCCGGTGACAAAATGTTCCAAACACACCCCATGCACAACTCCACCGGGGAAGGTGCCAGACAGGAGTTCTCTTAGTTGTTTTTACACTACCTTGGTAGGCAGCAGAAAGGCACCACAAAAGTTGTTCTACCTGCTTTCTGGGCTGAGATGGGGAAGAGCTGAATTTTGGAGTCGGCTGGTGACAAAATGTTCCAAACACACCCCATGCACAACTCCACCGGGGAAGGTGCCAGACAGGAGTTCTCTTGGTAGATTTTACACTACCTTGGTAGGCAGCTGAAAGGCACCACAAAAGTTGTTCTTCCTGCTTTCTGGGCTGAGATGGGGAACCGCTGAATTTTGGACTCGGCCGGTGACAAAATGTTCCAAACACACCCCATGCACAACTCCACCGGGGAAGGTGCCAGACAGGAGTTCTCCTGGTAGTTTTTACATTGCTCCGGTAGGCATCTGAAAGACACCACAAAAGTTGTTCTACCTCCTTTCTGAGCTTAGATGGGGAACCGCTGAATTTTGGAGTCGGCCGGTGACAAAATGTTCCAAACACACCCCATGCACAACTCCACCGGGGAAGGTGCCAGACAGGAGTTCTCTTGGTAGTTTTTACACTACCTTGGTAGGCATCTAAAAGACACCACAAAAGTTGTTCTACCTGCTTTCTGGGCTGAGATGGGGAACCGCTGAATTTTGGAGTCGGCCGGTGACAAAATGTTCCAAACACACCCCATGCACAACTCCACCGGGGAAGGTGCCAGACAGGAGTTCTCTTGGTAGTTTTTACACTACCTTGGTAGGCATCTAAAAGACACCACAAAAGTTGTTCTACCTGCTTTCTGGGCTGAGATGGGGAACCGCTGAATTTTGGAGTCGGCTGGTGACAAAATGTTCCAAACACACCCCCTGCACAACTCCACCGGGGAAGGTGCCAGACAGGAGTTCTCCTGGTAGTTTTTACATTGCTCCGGTAGGCATCTGAAAGACACCACAAAAGTTGTTCTTCCTGCTTTCTGGGCTGAGATGGGGAATCGCTGAATTTTGGACTCGGCCGGTGACAAAATGTTCCAAAAACACCCCATGCACAACTCCACCGGGGAAGGTGCCAGGCAGGGGTTCTCTTAGTAGTTTTTTACACTACCTTGGTAGGCATCAAAAAGACACTACAAAAGTTGTTCTACCTGCTTTCTGGGCTGAGATGGGGAACCGCTGAATTTTGGAGTCGGCTGGTGGCAAAATGTTCCAAACACACCCCATGCACAACTCCACCGGGGAAGGTGCCAGACAGGAGTTCTCTTGGTAGTTTTTACATTGCTCCGGTAGGCATCTGAAAGACACCACAAAAGTTGTTCTTCCTGCTTTCTGGGCTGAGATGGGGAACCGCTGAATTTTGGAGTCGGCCGGTGATAAAATGTTCCAAACACACCCCCTGCACAACTCCACCGGGGAAGGTGCCAGACAGGAGTTCTCCTGGTAGTTTTTACATTGCTCCGGTAGGCATCTGAAAGACACCACAAAAGTTGTTCTACCTCCTTTCTGGGCTGAGATGGGGAACCGCTGAATTTTGGAGTCGGCCGGTGATAAAATGTTCCAAACACACCCCATGCACAACTCCACCGGGGAAGGTGCCAGACAGGAGTTCTCTTGATAGATTTTACATTGCTCCGGTAGGCATCTGAAAGACACCACAAAAGTTGTTCTACCTGCTTTCTGGGCTGAGATGGGGAACCGCTGAATTTTGACTCGGCCGGTGACAAAATGTTCCAAACACACCCCATGCACAACTCCACCGGGGAAGGTGCCAGACAGGAGTTCTCCTGGTAGTTTTTACATTGCTCCGGTAGGCATCTGAAAGACACCACAAAAGTTGTTCTACCTGCTTTCTGGGCTGAGATGGGGAACCGCTGAATTTTGGAGGCGGCTGGTGACAAAATGTTCCAAACACACCCCCTGCACAACTCCACCGGGGAAGGTGCCAGACAGGAGTTCTCTTGATAGATTTTACATTGCTCTGGTAGGCACCTCAAAGACACCACAAAAGTTGTTCTTCCTGCTTTCTGGGCTGAGATGGGGAACCGCTGAATTTTGGACTCGGCTGGTGAAAAAATGTTCCAAACACACCCCATGCACAACTCCACCGGGGAAGGGGCCAGACAGGAGTTCTCTTAGTAGTTTTTACACTACCTTGGTAGGCATCTGAAAGACACCACAAAAGTTGTTCTACCTGCTTTCTGGGCTGAGATGGGGAAACGCTGAATTTTGGAGTCGGCTGGTGACAAAATGTTCCAAACACACCCCATGCACAACTCCACCGGGGAAGGTGCCAGACAGGAGTTCTCCTGGTAGTTTTTACACTACCTTGGTAGGCATCTAAAAGACACCACAAAAGTTGTTCTACCTCCTTTCTGGGCTGAGATGGGGAACCGCTGAATTTTGGAGTCGGCCGGTGACAAAATGTTCCAAACACACCCCCTGCACAACTCCACCGGGGAAGGTGCCAGACAGGAGTTCTCCTGGTAGTTTTTACACTACCTTGGTAGGCATCTGAAAGACACCACAAAAGTTGTTCTACTTCCTTTCTGGGCTGAGATGGGGAACCGCTGAATTTAATTTTGGAGTCGGCCGGTGGCAAAATGTTCCAAACACACCCCCTGCACAACTCCACCGGGGAAGGTGCCAGACAGGAGTTCTCTTGGTAGTTTTTACATTGCTCCGGTAGGCATCTGAAAGACACCACAAAAGTTGTTCTAACCTGCTTTCTGGGCTGAGATGGGGAATCGCTGAATTTTGGAGTCGGCCGGTGACAAAATGTTCCAAACACACCCCATGCACAACTCCACCGGGGAAGGTGCCAGACAGGAGTTCTGTTGGTAGATTTTACACTACCTTTGTAGGCACCTCAAAGACACCACAAAAGTTGTTCTACCTGCTTTCTGGGCTGAGATGGGGAAACGCTGAATTTTGGAGTCGGCTGGTGGCAAAATGTTCCAAACACACCCCATGCACAACTCCACCGGGGAAGGTGCCAGACAGGAGTTCTCCTGGTAGTTTTTACATTGCTCCGGTAGGCATCTGAAAGACACCACAAAAGTTGTTCTACCTGCTTTCTGGGCTGAGATGGGGAACCGCTGAATTTTGGACTCGGCCGGTGACAAAATGTTCCAAACACACCCCATGCACAACTCCACCGGGGAAGGTGCCAGACAGGAGTTCTCTTAGTTGTTTTTACACTACCTTGGTAGGCAGCAGAAAGGCACCACAAAAGTTGTTCTACCTGCTTTCTGGGGCTGAGATGGGGAAGAGCTGAATTGTGGAGTCGGCTGGTGACAAAATGTTCCAAACACACCCCATGCACAACTCCACCGGGGAAGGTGCCAGACAGGAGTTCTCTTGGTAGATTTTACACTACCTTGGTAGGCAGCTGAAAGGCACCACAAAAGTTGTTCTTCCTGCTTTCTGGGCTGAGATGGGGAACCGCTGAATTTTGGACTCGGCCGGGTGACAAAATGTTCCAATCACACCCCATGCACAACTCCACCGGGGAAGGTGCCAGACAGGAGTTCTCCTGGTAGTTTTTACATTGCTCCGGGTAGGCATCTGAAAGACACCACAAAAGTTGTTCTACCTCCTTTCTGGGCTGAGATGGGGAACCGCTGAATTTTGGAGTCGGCCGGTGACAAAATGTTCCAAACACACCCCATGCACAACTCCACCGGGGAAGGTGCCAGACAGAGTTCTCTTGGTAGTTTTTACACTACCCTTGGTAGGCATCTAAAAGACACCACAAAAGTTGTTCTACCTGCTTTCTGGGCTGAGATGGGGAACCGCTGAATTTTGGAGGCGGCCGGTGACAAAATGTTCCAAACACACCCCATGCACAACTCCACCGGGGAAGGTGCCAGACAGGAGTTCTCTTGGTAGTTTTTACACTACCTTGGTAGGCATCTAAAAGACACCACAAAAGTTGTTCTACCTGCTTTCTGGGCTGAGATGGGGAACCGCTGAATTTTGGAGTCGGCTGGTGACAAAATGTTCCAAACACACCCCATGCACAGCTCCACCGGGGAAGGTGCCAGAAAGGAGTTCTGTTGGTAGTTTTTTACACTACCCCGGTTAGGCAGCTGAAAGGCACCACAAAACTTGTTCTACCTGCTTTCTGGGCTGAGATGGGGAATCGCTGAATTTTGGACTCGGCTGCTGACAAAATGTTCCAAACACACCCCATGCACAACTCCACCGGGGAAGGTGCCAGAAACGAGTTCCGTTGGTAGTTTTTACACTACCCCGGTAGGCAAGAGAAAGGCACCACAAAACTTGTTCTACCTGCTTTCTGGGGCTGAGATGGGGAACGGCTGAATTTTGGACTCGGCTGGTAACAAAATGTTCCAAACACACCCCATGCACAACTCCACCGGGGAAGGTGCCAGAATCGAGTTCCGTTGGTAGTTTTACACTACCCCGGTAGGCAAGAGAAAGGCACCACAAAACTTGTTCTACCTGCTTTCTGGGCTGAGATGGGGAACGGCTGAATTTTGGACTCGGCTGGTGACAAAATGTTCCAAACACACCCCATGCACAACTGCACCGGGGAAGGTGCCAGAAACGAGTTCTGTTGGTAGTTTTTACACTACCCCGGTAGGCAGCTGAAAGGCACCACAAAACTTGTTCTACCTGCTTTCTGGGCTGAGATGGGGAATAGCTGAATTTTGGACTTGGCTGGTGACCAAAATGTTCCAAACACACCCCATGCACAACTCCACCGGGGAAGGTGCCAGAAATGAGTTCTGTGGGTAGTTTTTACACTACCCCGGTAGGCAGCTGAAAGGCACCACAAAACTTGTTGTACCTGCTTTCTGGGCTGAGATGGGGAATCGCTGAATTTTGGAGTCGGCTGGTGACAAAATGTTCCAAACACACCCCATGCACAGCTCCACCGGGGAAGGTGCCAGAAACGAGTTCTGTTGGTAGTTTTTACACTACCCCGGTAGGCAGCTGAAAGGCACCACAAAACTTGTTCTACCTGCTTTCTGGGCTGAGATGGGGAATCGCTGAATTTTGGACTCGGCTGGTGACAAAATGTTCCAAACACACCCCATGCACAACTCCACCGGGGAAGGTGCCAGAAAACGAGTTCTCTTGGTAGTTTTTACACTACCTTGGGTAGGCATCTGAAAGACACCACAAAAGTTGTTCTACCTGCTTTCTGGGCTGAGATGGGGAACCGCTGAATTTGGAGTCGGCTGGTGACAAAATGTTCCAAACACACCCCATGCACAACTCCACCGGGGGAAGGTGCCAGACAGGAGTTCTCCTGGTAGTTTTACATTGCTCCGGTTAGGCATCTGAAAGACACCACAAAAGGTGTTCTTCCTGCTTTCTGGGCTGAGATGGGGAACCGCTGAATTTTGGACTCGGCTGGTGACAAAATGTTCCAAACCACACCCCCTGCACAACTCCACCGGGGAAGGTGCCAGACAGGAGTTCTCCTGGTAGTTTTTACACTACCTTGGTAGGCATCTGAAAGACACCACAAAAGTTGTTCTACTTCCTTTCTGGGCTGAGATGGGGGAACCGCTGAATTTTGGAGTCGGCCGGTGGCAAAATGTTCCAAACACACCCCCTGCACAACTCCACCGGGGAAGGTGCCATACAGGAGTTCTCTTGGTAGTTTTTACATTGCTCCGGTAGGCATCTGAAAGACACCACAAAAGTTGTTCTACCTGCTTTCTGGGCTGAGATGGGGAATCGCTGAATTTTGGAGTCGGCCGGGTGACAAAATGTTCCAAACACACCCCATGCACAACTCCACCGGGGAAGGTGCCAGACAGGAGTTCTGTTGGTAGATTTTACACTACCTTTGTAGGCACCTCAAAGACACCACAAAAGTTGTTCTACCTGCTTTCTGGGCTGAGATGGGGGAAACGCTGAATTTTGGAGTCGGCTGGTGGCAAAATGTTCCAAACACACCCCATGCACAACTCCACCGGGGAAGGTGCCAGACAGGAGTTCTCCTGGGTAGTTTTTACATTGCTCCGGTAGGCATCTGAAAGACACCACAAAAGTTGTTCTACCTGCTTTCTGGGCTGAGATGGGGGAACCGCTGAATTTTGGAGTCGGCTGGTGACAAAATGTTCCAAACACACCCCATGCACAACTCCACCGGGGGAAGGTGCCAGACAGGAGTTCTCTTAGTTGTTTTTACACTACCTTGGGTAGGCAGCAGAAAGGCACCACAAAAGTTGTTCTACCTGCTTTCTGGGCTGAGATGGGGAAGAGCTGAATTTTGGAGTCGGCTGGTGACAAAATGTTCCAAACACACCCCATGCACAACTCCACCGGGGAAGGTGCCAGACAGGAGTTCTCTTGGTAGATTTTACACTACCTTGGTAGGCAGCTGAAAGGCACCACAAAAGTTGTTCTTCCTGCTTGCTGGGCTGAGATGGGGAACCGCTGAATTTTGGACTCGGCCGGTGACAAAATGTTCCAATCACACCCCCATGCACAACTCCACCGGGGAAGGTGCCAGACAGGAGTTCTCCTGGTAGTTTTTACATTGCTCCCGGTAGGCATCTGAAAGACACCACAAAAGTTGTTCTACCTCCTTTCTGGGCTGAGATGGGGAACCGCTGAATTTTGGAGTCGGCCGGTGACAAAATGTTCCAAACACACCCCCTGCACAACTCCACCGGGGAAGGTGCCAGACAGGAGTTCTCTTGGTAGTTTTTTACACTACCTTGGTAGGCATCTAAAAGACACCACAAAAGTTGTTCTACCTGCTTTCTGGGCTGAGATGGGGAACCGCTGAATTTTGGAGTCGGCCGGGGTGACAAAATGTTCCAAACACACCCCATGCACAACTCCACCGGGGAAGGTGCCAGACAGGAGTTCTCTTGGTAGTTTTTACACTACCTTGGTAGGCATCTAAAAGACACCACAAAAGTTGTTCTACCTGCTTTCTGGGCTGTGATGGGGAACCGCTGAATTTTGGAGTCGGCTGGTGACAAAATGTTCCAAACACACCCCATGCACAGCTCCACCGGGGAAGGTGCCAGAAAGGAGTTCTGTTGGTAGTTTTTACACTACCCCGGTAGGCAGCTGAAAGGCACCACAAAACTTGTTCTACCTGCTTTCTGGGCTGAGATGGGGAATCGCTGAATTTTGGACTCGGCTGCTGACAAAATGTTCCAAACACACCCCATGCACAACTCCACCGGGGAAGGTGCCAGAAACGAGTTCCGTTGGTAGTTTTTACACTACCCCGGTAGGCAAGAGAAAGGCACCACAAAACTTGTTCTACCTGCTTTCTGGGCTGAGATGGGGGAACGGCTGAATTTTGGACTCGGCTGGTAACAAAATGTTCCAAACACACCCCATGCACAACTCCACCGGGGAAGGTGCCAGAATCGAGTTCCGTTGGTAGTTTTTACACTACCCCGGTAGGCAAGAGAAAGGCACCACAAAACTTGTTCTACCTGCTTTCTGGGCTGAGATGGGGAACGGCTGAATTTTGGACTCGGCTGGTGACAAAATGTTCCAAACACACCCCCATGCACAACTGCACCGGGGGAAGGTGCCAGAAACGAGTTCTGTTGGTAGTTTTTACACTACCCCGGTAGGCAGCTGAAAGGCACCACAAAAACTTGTTCTACCTGCTTTCTGGGCCTGAGATGGGGAATAGCTGAATTTTGGACTTGGCTGGTGACAAAATGTTCCAAACACACCCCATGCACAACTCCACCGGGGGAAGGTGCCAGAAATGAGTTCTGTGGGTAGTTTTTACACTACCCCGGTAGGCAGCTGAAAGGCACCACAAAACTTGTTGTACCTGCTTTCTGGGCTGAGATGGGGAATCGCTGAATTTTGGAGTCGGCTGGTGACAAATGTTCCAAACACACCCCATGCACAGCTCCACCGGGGAAGGTGCCAGAAACGAGTTCTGTTGGTAGTTTTTACACTACCCCGGTAGGCAGCTGAAAGGCACCACAAAACTTGTTCTACCTGCTTTCTGGGCTGAGATGGGGAATCGCTGAATTTTGGACTCGGCTGGTGACAAAATGTTCCAAACACACCCCATGCACAACTCCACCGGGGAAGGTGCCAGAAACGAGTTCTGTTGGTAGTTTTTACACTACCCCGGTAGGCAGCTGAAAGGCACCACAAAACTTGTTCTACCTGCTTTCTGGGCTGAGATGGGGAACCGCTGAATTTTGGAGTCGGCTGGTGACAAAATGTTCCAAACACACCCCATGCACAACTCCACCGGGGAAGGTGCCAGACAGGAGTTCTCCTGGTAGTTTTTACATTGCTCCGGTAGGCATCTGAAAGACACCACAAAAGTTGTTCTTCCTGCTTTCTGGGCTGAGATGGGGAATCGCTGAATTTTGGACTCGGCTGGTGACAAAATGTTCCAAACACACCCCATGCACAACTCCACCCGGGGAAGGTGCCAGACAGGAGTTCTCTTAGTTGTTTTTTACACTACCTTGGTAGGCAGCTGAAAGGCACCACAAAACTTGTTCTACCTGCTTTCTGGGCTGAGATGGGGAAGAGCTGAATTTTGTAGTCCGGGCTGGTGACAAAATGTTCCAAACACACCCCCTGCACAACTCCACCGGGGAAGGTGCCAGACAGGAGTTCTCTTGGTAGATTTTACACTACCTTGGTAGGCAGCTGAAAGGCACCACAAAAGTTGTTCTTCCTGCTTTCTGGGCTGAGATGGGGAACCGCTGAATTTTGGAGTCGGCCGGGTGACAAAATGTTCCAAACACACCCCATGCACAACTCCACCGGGGAAGGTGCCAGACAGGAGTTCTCCTGGTAGTTTTTACACTACCTTGGTAGGCATCTAAAAGACACCACAAAAGTTGTTCTACCTGCTTTCTGGGCTGAGATGGGGAACCGCTGAATTTTGGAGTCGGCTGGTGACAAAATGTTCCAAACACACCCCATGCACAACTCCACCGGGGAAGGTGCCAGACAGGAGTTCTCTTGATAGATTTTACATTGCTCTGGTAGGCACCTCAAAGACACCACAAAAGTTGTTCTTCCTGCTTTCTGGGCTGAGATGGGGAAGAGCTGAATTTTGGACTCGGCCGGTGACAAAATGTTCCAAACACACCCCATGCACAACTCCACCGGGGAAGGTGCCAGACAGGGGTTCTCTTAGTAGTTTTTACACTACCTTGGTAGGCATCTGAAAGACACCACAAAAGTTGTTCTACCTGCTTTCTGGGCTGAGACGGGGAACCGCTGAATTTTGGAGTCGGCTGGTGGCAAAATGTTCCAAACACACCCCATGCACAACTCCACCGGGGAAGGTGCCAGACAGGAGTTCTCCTGGTAGTTTTTACACTACCTGGGTAGGCATTTGAAAGGCACCACAAAAGTTGTTCTACCTGCTTTCTGGGCTGAGATGGGGGAACCGCTGAATTTTGGACTCGGGCCGGTGACAAAATGTTCCAAACACACCCCATGCACAACTCCACCGGGGAAGGTGCCAGACAGGAGTTCTCCTGGTAGTTTTTACATTGCTCCGGTAGGCATTTGAAAGGCACCACAAAAGTTGTTCTTCCTGCTTTCTGGGCTGAGATGGGGGAAGAGCTGAATTTTGGACTCGGCTGGTGACAAAATGTTCCAAACACACCCCATGCACAACTCCACCGGGGAAGGTGCCAGGGCAGGGGTTCTCTTAGTAGTTTTTACACTACCTTGGTAGGCATCTGAAAGACACCACAAAAGTTGTTCTACCTGCTTTCTGGGCTGAGATGGGGAACCGCTGAATTTTGGAGTCGGCTTGGTGGCAAAATGTTCCAAACACACCCCATGCACAACTCCACCGGGGAAGGTGCCAGACAGGAGTTCTCCTGGTAGTTTTTACATTGCTCCGGTAGGCATCTGAAAAACACCACAAAAGTTGTTCTTCCTGCTTTCTGGGGCTGAGATGGGGAACCGCTGAATTTTGGACTCGGCCGGTGACAAAATGTTCCAAACACACCCCATGCACAACTCCACCGGGGAAGGTGCCAGACAGGAGTTCTCCTGGTAGTTTTTACACTACCTTGGTAGGCATCTAAAAGACACCACAAAAGTTGTTCTACCTGCTTTCTGGGCTGAGATGGGGAACCGCTGAATTTTGGAGTCGGCTGGTGACAAAAATGTTCCAAACACACCCCATGCCACAACCTCCACCGGGGAAGGTGCCAGACAGGAGTTCTCTTGATAGATTTTACATTGCTCTGGTAGGCACCTCAAGACACCACAAAAGTTGTTCTTCCTGCTTTCTGGGCTGAGATGGGGGAAGAGCTGAATTTTGGACTCGGCCGGTGACAAAATGTTCCAAACACACCCCATGCACAACTCCACCGGGGAAGGTGCCAGACAGGAGTTCTCTTAGTAGTTTTTACACTACCTTGGTAGGCATCTGAAAGACACCACAAAAGTTGTTCTACCTGCTTTCTGGGCTGAGATGGGGAAGAGCTGAATTTTGGAGTCGGCTGGTGACAAAATGTTCCAAACACACCCAAGGCACAACTCCACCGGGGAAGGTGCCAGACAGGAGTTCTCTTGGTAGATTTTACACTACCATGGTAGGCAGCTGAAAGGCACCACAAAAGTTGTTCTTCCTGCTTTCTGGGCTGAGATGGGGAACCGCTGAATTTTGGAGTCGGCCGGTGACAAAAAGTTCCAAACACACCCCATGCACAACTCCACCGGGGAAGGTGCCAGACAGGAGTTCTCCTGGTAGTTTTTACATTGCTCCGGTAGGCATCTGAAAGACACCACCAAAAGTTGTTCTACCTGCTTTCTGGGCTGAGATGGGGAACCGCTGAATTTTGGAGTCGGCCGTGACAAAATGTTCCAAACACACCCCCTGCACAACTCCACCGGGGAAGGTGCCAGACAGGAGTTCTCTTGGTAGTTTTTACACTACCTTGGTAGGCATATGAAAGGCACCACAAAAGTTGTTCTTCCTGCTTTCTGGGCTCAGATGGGGAACCGCTGAATTTTGGAGTCGGCTGGTGGCAAAATGTTCCAAACACACCCCATGCACAACTCCACCGGGGAAGGTGCCAGACAGGAGTTCTCTTGGTAGATTTTACACTACCTTGGTAGGCACCTGAAAGGCACCACAAAACTTGTTCTATCTGCTTTCTGGGCTGAGATGGGGGAAACGCTGAATTTTGGACTCGGCCGGTGACAAAATGTTCCAAACACACCCCATGCACAACTCCACCGGGGAAGGTGCCAGACAGGAGTTCTTTTGGTAGTTTTTACACTACCTTGGGTAGGCATCTAAAAGACACCACAAAAGTTGTTCTACCTGCTTTCTGGGCTGAGATGGGGAAGAGCTGAATTTTTGGAGTCGGCCGGTGACAAAATGTTCCAAACACACCCCATGCACAACTCCACCGGGGAAGGTCCCAGACAGGAGTTCTCCTGGTAGTTTTTACACTACCTGGGTAGGCACCTCAAAGACACCACAAAAGTTGTTCTTCCTGCTTTCTGGGCTGAGATGGGGAAACGCTGAATTTTGGAGTCGGCTGGTGACAAAATGTTCCAAACACACCCCCTGCACAACTCCACCACGGAAGGTGCCAGACAGGAGTTCTCCTGGTAGTTTTTACATTGCTCCGGTAGGCATCTGAAAGACACCACAAAAGTTGTTCTACCTGCTTTCTGGGCTGAGATTGGGAACCGCTGAATTTTGGAGTCGGCCGGTGACAAAATGTTCCAAACACACCCCATGCACAACTCCACAGGGGAAGGTGCCAGACAGGAGTTCTCCTGGTAGTTTTTACACTACCTTGGTAGGCATTTGAAAGGCACCACAAAAGTTGTTCTTCCTGCTTTCTGGGCTGAGATGGGGAACCGCTGAAGTTTGCGAGTCGGCCGGTGACAAAATGTTCCAAACACACCCCCTGCACAACTCCACCGGGGAAGGTGCCAGACAGGAGTTCTCTTAGTAGTTTTTACACTACCTTGGTAGGCACCTGAAAGGCACCACAAAAGTTGTTCTACCTGCTTTCTGGGCTGAGATGGGGAACCGCTGAAGTTTGGAGTCGGCCGGTGACAAAATGTTCCAAACACACCCCCATGCACAACTCCACCGGGGGAAGGTGCCAGACAGGAGTTCTCTTGGTAGTTTTTACACTACCTTGGTAGGCATATGAAAGGCACCACAAAAGTTGTTCTTCCTGCTTTCTGGGCTGAGATGGGGAACCGCTGAATTTTGGAGTCGGCTGGTGGCAAAATGTTTCCAAACACACCCCATGCACAACTCCACCGGGGAAGGTGCCAGACAGGAGTTCTGTTGGTAGATTTTACACTACCTTGGTAGGCACCTGAAAGGCACCACAAAACTTGTTCTATCTGCTTTCTGGGCTGAGATGGGGAAACGCTGAATTTTGGACTCGGCCGGTGACAAAATGTTCCAAACACACCCCATGCACAACTCCACCGGGGAAGGGTGCCAGACAGGAGTTCTTTTGGTAGTTTTTACACTACCTTGGTAGGCATCTAAAAGACACCACAAAAGTTGTTCTACCTGCTTTCTGGGCTGAGATGGGGAGACCGCTGAATTTTGGAGTCGGGCCCGGTGACAAAATGTTCCAAACACACCCCCTGCACAACTCCACCGGGAAGGTGCCAGACAGGAGTTCTCTTAGTTGTTTTTACACTACCTTGGTAGGCAGCTGAAAGGCACCACAAAACTTGTTTTCCTGCTTTCTGGGCTGAGATGGGGAACCGCTGAATTTTGGAGTCGGCTGGTGACAAAATGTTCCAAACACACCCCCTGCACAACTCCACCGGGGAAGGTGCCAGACAGGAGTTCTCCTGGTAGATTTACATTGCTCCGGTAGGCATCTGAAAGACACCACAAAACTTGTTCTATCTGCTTTCTGGGCTGAGATGGGAAACGCTGAATTTTGGAGTCGGCTGGTGGCAAAATGTTCCAAACACACCCCATGCACAACTCCACCGGGGGAAGGTGCCAGACAGGAGTTCTCCTGGTAGTTTTTACATTGCTCCGGTAGGCATCTGAAAGACACCACAAAAGTTGTTCTACCTGCTTTCTGGGCTGAGATGGGGAAGAGCTGAATTTTGGACTCGGCCGGTGGACAAAATGTTCCAAACACACCCCATGCACAACTCCACCGGGGAAGGTGCCAGACAGGAGTTCTCTTAGTAGTTTTTACACTACCTTGGTAGGCAGCTGAAAGGCACCACAAAAGTTGTTCTACCTGCTTTCTGGGCTGAGATGGGGAAGAGCTGAATTTTGGAGTCGGCTGGTGACAAAAATGTTCCAAACACACCCCCTGCACAACTCCACCGGGGAAGGTGCCAGACAGGAGTTCTCTTGGTAGATTTTACACTACCATGGTAGGCAGCTGAAAGGCACCACAAAAGTTGTTCTTCCTGCTTTCTGGGCTGAGATGGGGAACCGCTGAATTTTGGACTCGGCCGGTGACAAAATGTTCCAAACACACCCCATGCACAACTCCACCGGGGAAGGTGCCAGACAGGAGTTCTCCTGGTAGTTTTTTACATTGCTCCGGTAGGCATCTGAAAGACACCACAAAAGTTGTTCTACCTGCTTTCTGGGCTGAGATGGGGAATCGCTGAATTTTGGAGTCGGCCGGTGACAAAATGTTCCAAACACACCCCATGCACAACTCTATGAAAGGCACCACAAAAGTTGTTCTTCCTGCTTTCTGGGCTGAGATGGGGAACCGCTGAATTTTGGAGTCGGCTGGTGGCAAAATGTTCCAAACACACCCCATGCACAACTCCACCGGGGAAGGTGCCAGACAGGAGTTCTGTTGGTAGATTTTACACTACCATGGTAGGCACCTGAAAGGCACCACAAAACTTGTTCTATCTGCTTTCTGGGCTGAGATGGGGAAACGCTGAATTTTGGACTCGGCCGGTGACAAAATGTTCCAAACACACCCCATGCACAACTCCACCGGGGAAGGTGCCAGACAGGAGTTCTTTTGGTAGTTTTTACACTACCTTGGTAGGCATCTAAAAGACACCACAAAAGTTGTTCTACCTGCTTTCTGGCTGAGATGGGGAACCGCTGAATTTTGGACTCGGCCGGTGACAAAATGTTCCAAACACACCCCCTGCACAACTCCACCGGGGAAGGTGCCAGACAGGAGTTCTCCTGGTAGTTTTTACATTGCTCCGGTAGGCATCTGAAAGACACCACAAAAGTTGTTCTACCTGCTTTCTGGGCTGAGATGGGGAAGAGCTGAATTTTGGAGTCGGCTGGTGACAAAATGTTCCAAACACACCCCCTGCACAACTCCACCGGGGAAGGTGCCAGACAGGAGTTCTCTTAGTTGTTTTTACACTACCTTGGTAGGCAGCTGAAAGGCACCACAAAAGTTGTTCTACCTGCTTTCTGGGCTGAGATGGAGAAGAGCTGAATTTTGGAGTCGGCTGGTGACAAAATGTTCCAAACACACCCCATGCACAACTCCACCGGGGAAGGTGCCAGACAGGAGTTCTCTTGGTAGATTTTACACTACCTTGGTAGGCAGCTGAAAGGCACCACAAAAGTTGTTCTTCCTGCTTTCTGGGCTGAGATGGGGAACCGCTGAATTTTGGAGTCGGCCGGTGACAAAATGTTCCAAACACACCCCATTGCACAACTCCACCGGGGAAGGTGCCAGACAGGAGTTCTCTTGGTAGTTTTTACACTACCTTGGTAGGCATCTGAAAGACACCACAAAAGTTGTTCTTCCTGCTTTCTGGGCTGAGATGGGGAACCGCTGAATTTTGGAGTCGGCTGGTGACAAAATGTTCCAAACACACCCCATGCACAACTCCACCGGGGAAGGTGCCAGACAGGAGTTCTCTTGATAGATTTTACATTGCTCTGGTAGGCACCTCAAAGACACCACAAAAGTTGTTCTTCCTGCTTTCTGGGCTGAGATGGGGAATCGCTGAATTTTGGAGTCGGCTGGTGGCAAAATGTTCCAAACACACCCCATGCACAACTCCACCGGGGAAGGTGCCAGACAGGAGTTCTCCTGGTAGTTTTTACATTGCTCCGGTAGGCATCTGAAAGACACCACAAAAGTTGTTCTACCTGCTTTCTGGGCTGAGATGGGGAACCGCTGAATTTTGGAGTCGGCTGGTGACAAAATGTTCCAAACACACCCCCTGCACAACTCCACCGGGGAAGGTGCCAGACAGGAGTTCTCCTGGTAGTTTTTACACTACCTTGGTAGGCATTTGAAAGGCACCACAAAAGTTGTTCTTCCTGCTTTCTGGGCTGAGATGGGGAAACGCTGAATTTTGACTCGGCCGGTGACAAAATGTTCCAAACACACCCCATGCACAACTCCACCGGGGAAGGTGCCAGACAGGAGTTCTCCTGGTAGTTTTTACGTTGCTCCGGTAGGCATCTGAAAGACACCACAAAAGTTGTTCTACCTGCTTTCTGGGCTGAGATGGGGAATCGCTGAATTTTGGAGTCGGCCGGTGACAAAATGTTCCAAACACACCCCATGCACAACTCCACCGGGGAAGGTCCCAGACAGGAGTTCTCTTAATAGTTTTTACACTACCTTGGTAGGCACATCAAAGACACCACAAAACTTGTTCTATCTGCTTTCTGGGCTGAGATGGGGAAACGCTGAATTTTGGAGTCGGCTGGTGACAAAATGTTCCAAACACACCCCATGCACAACTCCACCGGGGAAGGTGCCAGACAGGAGTTCTCCTGGTAGTTTTTACATTGCTCCGGTAGGCATCTGAAAGACACCACAAAAGTTGTTCTACCTGCTTTCTGGGCTGAGATGGGGAACCGCTGAATTTTGGACTCGGCCGGTGACAAAATGTTCCAAACACACCCCATGCACAACTCCACCGGGGAAGGTGCCAGACAGGAGTTCTCCTGGTAGTTTTTACACTACCTTGGTAGGCATTTGAAAGGCACCACAAAAGTTGTTCTTCCTGCTTTCTGGGCTGAGATGGGGAACCGCTGAATTTTGGACTCGGCCGGTGACAAAATGTTCCAAACACACCCCCTGCACAACTCCACCGGGGAAGGTGCCAGACAGGAGTTCTCTTAGTTGTTTTTACACTACCTTGGTAGGCAGCTGAAAGGCACCACAAAAGTTGTTCTTCCTGCTTTCTGGGCTGAGATGGGGAACCGCTGAATTTTGGACTCGGCTGGTGACAAAATGTTCCAAACACACCCCCTGCACAACTCCACCGGGGAAGGTGCCAGACAGGAGTTCTCCTGGTAGTTTTTACATTGCTCCGGTAGGCATCTGAAAGACACCACAAAAGTTGTTCTACCTGCTTTCTGGGCTGAGATGGGGAACCGCTGAATTTTGGAGTCGGCCGGTGACAAAATGTTCCAAACACACCCCATGCACAACTCCACCGGGGAAGGTGCCAGACAGGAGTTCTCTTAGTTGTTTTTACACTACCTTGGTAGGCAGCTGAAAGACACCACAAAAGTTGTTCTACCTGCTTTCTGGGCTGAGATGGGGAACCGCTGAATTTTGGAGTCGGCCGGTGACAAAATGTTCCAAACACACCCCATGCACAACTCCACCGGGGAAGGTGCCAGACAGGAGTTCTGTTGGTAGTTTTTACATTGCTCCGGTAGGCATCTGAAAGACACCACAAAACTTGTTCTATCTGCTTTCTGGGCTGAGATGGGGAAACGCTGAATTTTGGAGTCGGCTGGTGGCAAAATGTTCCAAACACACCCCATGCACAACTCCACCGGGGAAGGTGCCAGACAGGAGTTCTCCTGGTAGTTTTTACATTGCTCCGGTAGGCATCTGAAAGACACCACAAAAGTTGTTCTACCTGCTTTCTGGGCTGAGATGGGGAAGAGCTGAATTTTGGACTCGGCCGGTGACAAAATGTTCCAAACACACCCCATGCACAACTCCACCGGGGAAGGTGCCAGACAGGAGTTCTCCTGGTAGTTTTTACACTACCTTGGTAGGCAGCTGAAAGACACCACAAAAGTTGTTCTTCCTGCTTTCTGGGCTGAGATGGGGAAGAGCTGAATTTTGGAGTCGGCTGGTGACAAAATGTTCCAAACACACCCAAGGCACAACTCCACCGGGGAAGGTGCCAGACAGGAGTTCTCTTGGTAGATTTTACACTACCATGGTAGGCAGCTGAAAGGCACCACAAAAGTTGTTCTTCCTGCTTTCTGGGCTGAGATGGGGAACCGCTGAATTTTGGACTCGGCCGGTGACAAAATGTTCCAAACACACCCCCTGCACAACTCCACCGGGGAAGGTGCCAGACAGGAGTTCTCCTGGTAGTTTTTACATTGCTCCGGTAGGCATCTGAAAGACACCACAAAAGTTGTTCTACCTGCTTTCTGGGCTGAGATGGGGAATCGCTGAATTTTGGAGTCGGCCGGTGACAAAATGTTCCAAACACACCCCATGCACAACTCCACCGGGGAAGGTCCCAGACAGGAGTTCTCCTGGTAGTTTTTACACTACCTTGGTAGGCATTTGAAAGACACCACAAAACTTGTTCTATCTGCTTTCTGGGCTGAGATGGGGAAACGCTGAATTTTGGAGTCGGCCGGTGACAAAATGTTCCAAACACACCCCATGCACAACTCCACCGGGGAAGGTGCCAGACAGGAGTTCTCCTGGTAGTTTTTACATTGCTCCGGTAGGCATCTGCATCTGAAAGACACCACAAAAGTTGTTCTACCTGCTTTCTGGGCTGAGATGGGGAAGAGCTGAATTTTGGACTCGGCCGGTGACAAAATGTTCCAAACACACCCCATGCACAACTCCACCGGGGAAGGTGCCAGACAGGAGTTCTCTTAGTTGTTTTTACACTACCTTGGTAGGCAGCTGAAAGACACCACAAAAGTTGTTCTACCTGCTTTCTGGGCTGAGATGGGGAAGAACTGAATTTTGGAGTCGGCTGGTGACAAAATGTTCCAAACACACCCAAGGCACAACTCCACCGGGGAAGGTGCCAGACAGGAGTTCTCTTGGTAGATTTTACACTACCATGGTAGGCATCTGAAAGGCACCACAAAAGTTGTTCTACCTGCTTTCTGGGCTGAGATGGGGAACAGCTGAATTTTGGACTCGGCCGGTGACAAAATGTTCCAAACACACCCCCCTGCACAACTCCACCGGGGAAGGTGCCAGACAGGAGTTCTCCTGGTAGTTTTTACATTGCTCCGGTAGGCATCTGAAAGACACCACAAAAGTTGTTCTACCTGCTTTCTGGGGCTGAGATGGGGAACCGCTGAATTTTGGAGTCGGCCGGTGACAAAATGTTCCAAACACACCCCATGCACAACTCCACCGGGGAAGGTGCCAGACAGGAGTTCTCTTGGTAGTTTTTACACTACCTTGGTAGGCATCTAAAAGACACCACAAAAGTTGTTCTACCTGCTTTCTGGGCTGAGATGGGGAACCGCTGAATTTTGGAGTCGGCTGGTGACAAAATGTTCCAAACACACCCCATGCACAACTCCACCGGGGAAGGTGCCAGACAGGAGTTCTCTTGATAGATTTTACATTGCTCTGGTAGGCACCTCAAAGACACCACAAAAGTTGTTCTTCCTGCTTTCTGGGCTGAGATGGGGAATCGCTGAATTTTGGACTCGGCCGGTGACAAAATGTTCCAAACACACCCCATGCACAACTCCACCGGGGAAGGTGCCAGGCAGGAGTTCTCTTAGTAGTTTTTACACTACCTTGGTAGGCATCTGAAAGACACCACAAAAGTTGTTCTACCTGCTTTCTGGGCTGAGATGGGGAACCGCTGAATTTTGGGGTCGGCTGGTGGCAAATGTTCCAAACACACCCCCTGCACAACTCCACCGGGGAAGGTGCCAGACAGGAGTTCTCCTGGTAGTTTTTACACTACCTTGGTAGGAATTTGAAAGGCACCACAAAAGTTGTTCTTCCTGCTTTCTGGGCTGAGATGGGGAACCGCTGAATTTTGGAGTCGGCCGGTGATAAAATGTTCCAAACACACCCCATGCACAACTCCACCGGGGAAGGTGCCAGACAGGAGTTCTCCTGGTAGTTTTTACATTGCTCCGGTAGGCATCTGAAAGACACCACAAAAGTTGTTCTTCCTGCTTTCTGGGCTGAGATGGGGAACCGCTGAATTTTGGAGTCGGCCGGTGACAAAATGTTCCAAACACACCCCATGCACAACTCCACCGGGGAAGGTGCCAGACAGGAGTTCTCCTGGTAGTTTTTACATTGCTCCGGTAGGCATCTGAAAGACACCACAAAAGTTGTTCTACCTGCTTTCTGGGCTGAGATGGGGAAGAGCTGAATTTTGGAGTCGGCTGGTGACAAAATGTTCCAAACACACCCCCTGCACAACTCCACCCGGGGAAGGTGCCAGAAAGGAGTTCTCCTGGTAGATTTTACACTACCTTGGTAGGCAGCTGAAAGGCACCACAAAAGTTGTTCTTCCTGCTTTCTGGGCTGAGATGGGGAACCGCTGAATTTTGGAGTCGGCCGGTGACAAAATGTTCCAAACACACCCCATGCACAACTCCACCGGGGAAGGTGCCAGACAGGAGTTCTCCTGGTAGTTTTTACATTGCTCCGGTAGGCATCTGAAAGACACCACAAAAGTTGTTCTACCCTGCTTTCTGGGCTGAGATGGGGAAGAGCTGAATTTTGGAGTCGGCTGGTGACAAAATGTTCCAAACACACCCCCCTGCACAACTCCACCGGGGAAGGTGCCAGACAGGAGTTCTCTTAGTTGTTTTTACACTACCTTGGTAGGCAGCTGAAAGGCACCACAAAAGTTGTTCTACCTGCTTTCTGGGCTGAGATGGAGAAGAGCTGAATTTTGGAGTCGGCTGGTGACAAAATGTTCCAAACACACCCCATGCACAACTCCACCGGGGAAGGTGCCAGACAGGAGTTCTCTTGGTAGATTTTACACTACCTTGGTAGGCAGCTGAAAGGCACCACAAAAGTTGTTCTTCCTGCTTTCTGGGCTGAGATGGGGAACCGCTGAATTTTGGAGTCGGCCGGTGACAAAATGTTCCAAACACACCCCATGCACAACTCCACCGGGGAAGGTGCCAGACAGGGGTTCTCTTAGTAGTTTTTACACTACCTTGGTAGGCATCTGAAAGACACCACAAAAGTTGTTCTACCTCCTTTCTGGGCTGAGATGGGGAACCGCTGAATTTTGGAGTCGGCTGGTGACAAAATGTTCCAAAACACACCCCATGCACAACTCCACCGGGGAAGGTGCCAGACAGGAGTTCTCTTGATAGATTTTACATTGCTCTGGTAGGCACCTCAAAGACACCACAAAAGTTGTTCTTCCTGCTTTCTGGGCTGAGATGGGGAATCGCTGAATTTTGGAGTCGGCTGGTGACAAAATGTTCCAAACACACCCCATGCACAACTCCACCGGGGAAGGTGCCAGACAGGAGTTCTCCTGGTAGTTTTTACATTGCTCCGGTAGGCATCTGAAAGACACCACAAAAGTTGTTCTACCTGCTTTCTGGGCTGAGATGGGGAACCGCTGAATTTTGGAGTCGGCTGGTGACAAAATGTTCCAAACACACCCCATGCACAACTCCACCGGGGAAGGTGCCAGACAGGAGTTCTCCTGGTAGTTTTTACACTACCTGGGTAGGCATTTGAAAGGCACCACAAAAGTTGTTCTTCCTGCTTTCTGGGCTGAGATGGGGAACCGCTGAATTTTGGAGTCGGCCGGTGACAAAATGTTCCAAACACACCCCATGCACAACTCCACCGGGGAAGGTGCCAGACAGGAGTTCTCCTGGTAGTTTTTACATTGCTCCGGTAGGCACCTCAAAGACACCACAAAAGTTGTTCTTCCTGCTTTCTGGGCTGAGATGGGGAAGAGCTGAATTTTGGAGTCGGCCGGTGACAAAATGTTCCAAACACACCCCATGCACAACTCCACCGGGGAAGGTGCCAGACAGGGGTTCTCTTAGTAGTTTTTACACTACCTTGGTAGGCATCTGAAAGACACCACAAAAGTTGTTCTACCTGCTTTCTTTGCTGAGATGGGGAACCGCTGAATTTTGGAGTCGGCTGGTGACAAAATGTTCCAAACACACCCAAGGCACAACTCCACCGGGGAAGGTGCCAGACAGGAGTTCTCTTGGTAGATTTTACACTACCATGGTAGGCATCTGAAAGACACCACAAAAGTTGTTCTACCTGCTTTCTGGGCTGAGATGGGGAACCGCTGAATTTTGGACTCGGCCGGTGACAAAATGTTCCAAACACACCCCCTGCACAACTCCACCGGGGAAGGTGCCAGACAGGAGTTCTCCTGGTAGTTTTTACATTGCTCCGGTAGGCATCTGAAAGACACCACAAAAGTTGTTCTACCTGCTTTCTGGGCTGAGATGGGGAACCGCTGAATTTTGGAGTCGGCTGGTGACAAAATGTTCCAAACACACCCCCCTGCACAACTCCACCGGGGAAGGTGCCAGACAGGAGTTCTCTTGATAGATTTTACATTGCTCTGGTAGGCACCTCAAAGACACCACAAAAGTTGTTCTTCCTGCTTTCTGGGCTGAGATGGGGAATCGTTGAATTTTGGACTCGGCCGGTGACAAAATGTTCCAAACACACCCCATGCACAACTCCACCGGGGAAGGTGCCAGACAGGGGTTCTCTTAGTAGTTTTTACACTACCTTGGTAGGCATCTGAAAGACACCACAAAAGTTGTTCTACCTGCTTTCTGGGCTGAGATGGGGAACCGCTGAATTTTGGAGTCGGCTGGTGGCAAAATGTTCCAAACACACCCCCCTGCACAACTCCACCGGGGAAGGTGCCAGACAGGAGTTCTCCTGGTAGTTTTTACACTACCTGGGTAGGAATTTGAAAGGCACCACAAAAGTTGTTCTTCCTGCTTTCTGGGCTGAGATGGGGAAGAGCTGAATTTTGGAGTCGGCTGGTGACAAAATGTTCCAAACACACCCCCTGCACAACTCCACCGGGGAAGGTGCCAGACAGGAGTTCTCTTAGTTGTTTTTACACTGCCTTGGTAGGCAGCTGAAAGGCACCACAAAAGTTGTTCTACCTGCTTTCTGGGCTGAGATGGGGAACCGCTGAATTTTGGAGTCGGCTGGTGATAAAATGTTCCAAACACACCCCATGCACAACTCCACCGGGGAAGGTGCCAGACAGGAGTTCTCTTGGTAGAGTTTACACTACCTTGGTAGGCACCTGAAAGGCACCACAAAAGTTGTTCTTCCTGCTTTCTGGGCTGAGATGGGGAACCGCTGAATTTTGGAGTCGGCCGGTGACAAAATGTTCCAAACACACCCCATGCACAACTCCACCGAGGAAGGTGCCAGACAGGAGTTCTCCTGGTAGTTTTTACTTTGCTCCGGTAGGCATCTGAAAGACACCACAAAAGTTGTTCTACCTCCTTTCTGGGCTGAGATGGGGAACCGCTGAATTTTGGAGTCGGCTGGTGACAAAATGTTCCAAACACACCCCCTGCACAACTCCACCGGGGAAGGTGCCAGACAGGAGTTCTCTTAGTTGTTTTTACACTGCCTTGGTAGGCAGCTGAAAGGCACCACAAAAGTTGTTCTACCTGCTTTCTGGGCTGAGATGGGGAACCGCTGAATTTTGGAGTCGGCTGGTGATAAAATGTTCCAAACACACCCCATGCACAACTCCACCGGGGAAGGTGCCAGACAGGAGTTCTCTTGGTAGATTTTACACTACCTTGGTAGGCAGCTGAAAGGCACCACAAAAGTTGTTCTTCCTGCTTTCTGGGCTGAGATGGGGAACCGCTGAATTTTGGAGTCGGCCGGTGACAAAATGTTCCAAACACACCCCATGCACAACTCCACCGAGGAAGGTGCCAGACAGGAGTTCTCCTGGTAGTTTTTACTTTGCTCCGGTAGGCATCTGAAAGACACCACAAAAGTTGTTCTACCTCCTTTCTGGGCTGAGATGGGGAACCGCTGAATTTTGGAGTCGGCCGGTGACAAAATGTTCCAAACACACCCCCTGCACAACTCCACCGGGGAAGGTGCCAGACAGGAGTTCTCTTGGTAGTTTTTACACTACCTTGGTAGGCATCTGAAAGACACCACAAAAGTTGTTCTACCTGCTTTCTGGGCTGAGATGGGGAACCGCTGAATTTTGGAGTCGGCTGGTGACAAAATGTTCCAAACACACCCCATGCACAACTCCACCGGGGAAGGTGCCAGACAGGAGTTCTCTTGATAGATTTTACATTGCTCTGGTAGGCATCTGAAAGACACCACAAAAGTTGTTCTTCCCTGCTTTCTGGGCTGAGATGGGGAATCGCTGAATTTTGGAGTCGGCTGGTGGCAAAATGTTCCAAACACACCCCATGCACAACTCCACCGGGGAAGGTGCCAGACAGGAGTTCTCCTGGTAGTTTTTACATTGCTCCGGTAGGCATCTGAAAGACACCACAAAAGTTGTTCTACCTGCTTTCTGGGCTGAGATGGGGAACCGCTGAATTTTGGAGTCGGCTGGTGACAAAATGTTCCAAACACACCCCATGCACAACTCCACCGGGGAAGGTGCCAGACAGGAGTTCTCTTGATAGATTTTACATTGCTCTGGTAGGCATCTGAAAGACACCACAAAAGTTGTTCTTCCTGCTTTCTGGGCTGAGATGGGGAACCGCTGAATTTTGGAGTCGGCCGGTGACAAAATGTTCCAAACACACCCCATGCACAACTCCACCGGGGAAGGTGCCAGACAGGAGTTCTCCTGGTAGTTTTTACATTGCTCCGGTAGGCATCTGAAAGACACCACAAAAGTTGTTCTACCTGCTTTCTGGGCTGAGATGGGGAAGAGCTGAATTTTGGAGTCGGCTGGTGACAAAATGTTCCAAACACACCCCCTGCACAACTCCACCGGGGAAGGTGCCAGACAGGAGTTCTCTTAGTTGTTTTTTACACTGCCTTGGTAGGCAGCTGAAAGGCACCACAAAAGTTGTTCTACCTGCTTTCTGGGCTGAGATGGGGAACCGCTGAATTTTGGAGTCGGCTGGTGATAAAATGTTCCAAACACACCCCATGCACAACTCCACCGGGGAAGGTGCCAGACAGGAGTTCTCTTGGTAGATTTTACACTACCTTGGTAGGCAGCTGAAAGGCACCACAAAAGTTGTTCTTCCTGCTTTCTGGGCTGAGATGGGGAACCGCTGAATTTTGGAGTCGGCCGGTGACAAAATGTTCCAAACACACCCCATGCACAACTCCACCGAGGAAGGTGCCAGACAGGAGTTCTCCTGGTAGTTTTTACTTTGCTCCGGTAGGCATCTGAAAGACACCACAAAAGTTGTTCTACCTCCTTTCTGGGCTGAGATGGGGAACCGCTGAATTTTGGAGTCGGCTGGTGGCAAAATGTTCCAAACACACCCCCATGCACAACTCCACCGGGGAAGGGTGCCAGACAGGAGTTCTCCTGGTAGTTTTTACACTACCTGGGTAGGCATTTGAAAGGCACCACAAAAGTTGTTCTTCCTGCTTTCTGGGCTGAGATGGGGAACCGCTGAATTTTGGAGTCGGCCGGTGACAAAATGTTCCAAACACACCCCATGCACAACTCCACCGGGGAAGGTGCCAGACAGGAGTTCTCCTGGTAGTTTTTACATTGCTCCGGTAGGCATCTGAAAGACACCACAAAAGTTGTTCTACCTGCTTTCTGGGCTGAGATGGGGAATCGCTGAATTTTGGAGTCGGCTGGTGACAAAATGTTCCAAACACACCCCATGCACAACTCCACCGGGGAAGGTGCCAGACAGGAGTTCTCCTGGTAGTTTTTACATTGCTCCGGTAGGCATCTGAAAGACACCACAAAAGTTGTTCTACCTGCTTTCTGGGCTGAGATGGGGAACCGCTGAATTTTGGAGTCGGCTGGTGACAAAATGTTCCAAACACACCCCATGCACAACTCCACCGGGGAAGGTGCCAGACAGGAGTTCTCCTGGTAGTTTTTTACACTACCTGGGTAGGCATTTGAAAGGCACCACAAAAGTTGTTCTTCCTGCTTTCTGGGCTGAGATGGGGAACCCGCTGAATTTTGGAGTCGGCCGGTGACAAAATGTTCCAAACACACCCCATGCACAACTCCACCGGGGAAGGTGCCAGACAGGAGTTCTCCTGGTAGTTTTTACATTGCTCCGGTAGGCACCTCAAAGACACCACAAAAGTTGTTCTTCCTGCTTTCTGGGCTGAGATGGGGAAGAGCTGAATTTTGGAGTCGGCCGGTGACAAAATGTTCCAAACACACCCCATGCACAACTCCACCGGGGAAGGTGCCAGACAGGGGTTCTCTTAGTAGTTTTTACACTACCTTGGTAGGCATCTGAAAGACACCACAAAAGTTGTTCTTCCTGCTTTCTTTGCTGAGATGGGGAACCGCTGAATTTTGGAGTCGGCTGGTGACAAAATGTTCCAAACACACCCAAGGCACAACTCCACCGGGGAAGGTGCCAGACAGGAGTTCTCTTGGTAGATTTTACACTACCATGGTAGGCATCTGAAAGACACCACAAAAGTTGTTCTACCTGCTTTCTGGGCTGAGATGGGGAACCGCTGAATTTTGGACTCGGCCGGTGACAAAATGTTCCAAACACACCCCATGCACAACTCCACCGGGGAAGGTGCCAGACAGGAGTTCTCCTGGTAGTTTTTTACATTGCTCCGGTAGGCATCTGAAAGACACCACAAAAGTTGTTCTACCTCCTTTCTGGGCTGAGATGGGGAACCGCTGAATTTTGGAGTCGGCTGGTGACAAAATGTTCCAAACACACCCCCTGCACAACTCCACCGGGAAGGTGCCAGACAGGAGTTCTCTTGGTAGATTTTACACTACCATGGTAGGCATCTGAAAGACACCACAAAAGTTGTTCTACCTGCTTTCTGGGCTGAGATGGGGAACCGCTGAATTTTGGAGTCGGCCGGTGACAAAATGTTCCAAACACACCCCATGCACAACTCCACCGGGGAAGGTGCCAGACAGGAGTTCTCCTGGTAGTTTTTACATTGCTCCGGTAGGCATCTGAAAGACACCACAAAAGTTGTTCTTCCTGCTTTCTGGGCTGAGATGGGGAACCGCTGAATTTTGGAGTCGGCCGGTGACAAAATGTTCCAAACACACCCCATGCACAACTCCACCGAGGAAGGTGCCAGACAGGAGTTCTCCTGGTAGTTTTTACACTACCTGGGTAGGCATTTGAAAGGCACCACAAAAGTTGTTCTTCCTGCTTTCTGGGCTGAGATGGGGAAGAGCTGAATTTTGGAGTCGGCCGGTGACAAAATGTTCCAAACACACCCCCTGCACAACTCCACCGGGGAAGGTGCCAGACAGGAGTTCTCCTGGTAGTTTTTACATTGCTCCAGTAGGCATCTGAAAGACACCACAAAAGTTGTTCTACCTGCTTTCTGGGCTGAGATGGGGAATCGCTGAATTTTGGAGTCGGCTGGTGACAAAATGTTCCAAACACACCCCATGCACAACTCCACCGGGGAAGGTGCCAGACAGGAGTTCTCCTGGTAGTTTTTACATTGCTCCGGTAGGCATCTGAAAGACACCACAAAAGTTGTTCTACCTGCTTTCTGGGCTGAGATGGGGAACCGCTGAATTTTGGAGTCGGCTGGTGACAAAATGTTCCAAACACACCCCATGCACAACTCCACCGGGGAAGGTGCCAGACAGGAGTTCTCCTGGTAGTTTTTACACTACCTGGGTAGGCATTTGAAAGGCACCACAAAAGTTGTTCTTCCTGCTTTCTGGGCTGAGATGGGGAACCGCTGAATTTTGGAGTCGGCCGGTGACAAAATGTTCCAAACACACCCCATGCACAACTCCACCGGGGAAGGTGCCAGACAGGAGTTCTCCTGGTAGTTTTTACATTGCTCCGGTAGGCACCTCAAAGACACCACAAAAGTTGTTCTTCCTGCTTTCTGGGCTGAGATGGGGAAGAGCTGAATTTTGGAGTCGGCCGGTGACAAAATGTTCCAAACACACCCCATGCACAACTCCACCGGGGAAGGTGCCAGACAGGGGTTCTCTTAGTAGTTTTTACACTACCTTGGTAGGCATCTGAAAGACACCACAAAAGTTGTTCTACCTGCTTTCTTTGCTGAGATGGGGAACCGCTGAATTTTGGAGTCGGCTGGTGACAAAATGTTCCAAACACACCCAAGGCACAACTCCACCGGGGAAGGTGCCAGACAGGAGTTCTCTTGGTAGATTTTACACTACCATGGTAGGCATCTGAAAGACACCACAAAAGTTGTTCTACCTGCTTTCTGGGCTGAGATGGGGAACCGCTGAATTTTGGACTCGGCCGGTGACAAAATGTTCCAAACACACCCCCTGCACAACTCCACCGGGGAAGGTGCCAGACAGGAGTTCTCCTGGTAGTTTTTACATTGCTCCGGTAGGCATCTGAAAGACACCACAAAAGTTGTTCTACCTGCTTTCTGGGCTGAGATGGGGAACCGCTGAATTTGGAGTCGGCTGGTGACAAAATGTTCCAAACACACCCCCTGCACAACTCCACCGGGGAAGGTGCCAGACAGGAGTTCTCTTGATAGATTTTACATTGCTCTGGTAGGCACCTCAAAGACACCACAAAAAGTTGTTCTTCCTGCTTTCTGGGCTGAGATGGGGAATCGTTGAATTTTGGACTCGGCCGGTGACAAAATGTTCCAAACACACCCCATGCACAACTCCACCGGGGAAGGTGCCAGACAGGGGTTCTCTTAGTAGTTTTTACACTACCTTGGTAGGCATCTGAAAGACACCACAAAAGTTGTTCTACCTGCTTTCTGGGCTGAGATGGGGAACCGCTGAATTTTGGAGTCGGCTGGTGGCAAAATGTTCCAAACACACCCCCTGCACAACTCCACCGGGGAAGGTGCCAGACAGGAGTTCTCCTGGTAGTTTTTACACTACCTGGGTAGGAATTTGAAAGGCACCACAAAAGTTGTTCTTCCTGCTTTCTGGGCTGAGATGGGGAAGAGCTGAATTTTGGAGTCGGCTGGTGACAAAATGTTCCAAACACACCCCCTGCACAACTCCACCGGGGAAGGTGCCAGACAGGAGTTCTCTTAGTTGTTTTTACACTGCCTTGGTAGGCAGCTGAAAGGCACCACAAAAGTTGTTCTACCTGCTTTCTGGGCTGAGATGGGGAACCGCTGAATTTTGGAGTCGGCTGGTGATAAAATGTTCCAAACACACCCCATGCACAACTCCACCGGGGAAGGTGCCAGACAGGAGTTCTCTTGGTAGATTTTACACTACCTTGGTAGGCAGCTGAAAGGCACCACAAAAGTTGTTCTTCCTGCTTTCTGGGCTGAGATGGGGAACCGCTGAATTTTGGAGTCGGCCGGTGACAAAATGTTCCAAACACACCCCATGCACAACTCCACCGAGGAAGGTGCCAGACAGGAGTTCTCCTGGTAGTTTTTACTTTGCTCCGGTAGGCATCTGAAAGACACCACAAAAGTTGTTCTACCTCCTTTCTGGGCTGAGATGGGGAACCGCTGAATTTTGGAGTCGGCTGGTGACAAAATGTTCCAAACACACCCCCTGCACAACTCCACCGGGGAAGGTGCCAGACAGGAGTTCTCTTAGTTGTTTTTACATTGCTCCGGTAGGCATCTGAAAGACACCACACAAAGTTGTTCTACCTGCTTTCTGGGCTGAGATGGGGAACCGCTGAATTTTGGAGTCGGCTGGTGATAAAATGTTCCAAACACACCCCATGCACAACTCCACCGGGGAAGGTGCCAGACAGGAGTTCTCTTGGTAGATTTTACACTACCTTGGTAGGCAGCTGAAAGGCACCACAAAAGTTGTTCTTCCTGCTTTCTGGGCTGAGATGGGGAACCGCTGAATTTTGGAGTCGGCCGGTGACAAAATGTTCCAAACACACCCCATGCACAACTCCACCGAGGAAGGTGCCAGACAGGAGTTCTCCTGGTAGTTTTTACTTTGCTCCGGTAGGCATCTGAAAGACACCACAAAAGTTGTTCTACCTCCTTTCTGGGCTGAGATGGGGAACCGCTGAATTTTGGAGTCGGCCGGTGACAAAATGTTCCAAACACACCCCCTGCACAACTCCACCGGGGAAGGTGCCAGACAGGAGTTCTCTTGGTAGTTTTTACACTACCTTGGTAGGCATCTGAAAGACACCACAAAAGTTGTTCTACCTGCTTTCTGGGCTGAGATGGGGAACCGCTGAATTTTGGAGTCGGCTGGTGACAAAATGTTCCAAACACACCCCATGCACAACTCCACCGGGGAAGGTGCCAGACAGGAGTTCTCTTGATAGATTTTACATTGCTCTGGTAGGCATCTGAAAGACACCACAAAAGTTGTTCTTCCTGCTTTCTGGGCTGAGATGGGGAATCGCTGAATTTTGGAGTCGGCTGGTGGCAAAATGTTCCAAACACACCCCATGCACAACTCCACCGGGGAAGGTGCCAGACAGGAGTTCTCCTGGTAGTTTTTACATTGCTCCGGTAGGCATCTGAAAGACACCACAAAAGTTGTTCTACCTGCTTTCTGGGCTGAGATGGGGAACCGCTGAATTTTGGAGTCGGCCGGTGACAAAATGTTCCAAACACACCCCCTGCACAACTCCACCGGGGAAGGTGCCAGACAGGAGTTCTCTTAGTTGTTTTTACACTGCCTTGGTAGGCAGCTGAAAGGCACCACAAAAGTTGTTCTTCCTGCTTTCTGGGCTGAGATGGGGAACCGCTGAATTTTGGAGTCGGCTGGTGATAAAATGTTCCAAACACACCCCATGCACAACTCCACCGAGGAAGGTGCCACACAGGAGTTCTCCTGGTAGTTTTTACTTTGCTCCGGTAGGCATCTGAAAGACACCACAAAAGTTGTTCTACCTCCTTTCTGGGCTGAGATGGGGAACCGCTGAATTTTGGAGTCGGCTGGTGGCAAAATGTTCCAAACACACCCCATGCACAACTCCACCGGGGAAGGTGCCAGACAGGAGTTCTCCTGGTAGTTTTTACACTACCTGGGTAGGCATTTGAAAGGCACCACAAAAGTTGTTCTTCCTGCTTTCTGGGCTGAGATGGGGAAACGCTGAATTTTGGAGTCGGCCGGTGATAAAATGTTCCAAACACACCCCATGCACAACTCCACCGGGGAAGGTGCCAGACAGGAGTTCTCCTGGTAGTTTTTACATTGCTCCGGTAGGCATCTGAAAGACACCACAAAAGTTGTTCTACCTGCTTTCTGGGCTGAGATGGGGAATCGCTGAATTTTGGAGTCGGCTGGTGACAAAATGTTCCAAACACACCCCATGCACAACTCCACCACGGAAGGTGCCAGACAGGAGTTCTCCTGGTAGTTTTTACACTACCTGGGTAGGCATTTGAAAGGCACCACAAAAGTTGTTCTTCCTGCTTTCTGGGCTGAGATGGGGAAGAGCTGAATTTTGGAGTCGGCCGGTGACAAAATGTTCCAAACACACCCCCTGCACAACTCCACCGGGGAAGGTGCCAGACAGGAGTTCTCCTGGTAGTTTTTACATTGCTCCAGTAGGCATCTGAAAGACACCACAAAAGTTGTTCTACCTGCTTTCTGGGCTGAGATGGGGAATCGCTGAATTTTGGAGTCGGCTGGTGACAAAATGTTCCAAACACACCCCATGCACAACTCCACCGGGGAAGGTGCCAGACAGGAGTTCTCCTGGTAGTTTTTACATTGCTCCGGTAGGCATCTGAAAGACACCACAAAAGTTGTTCTACCTGCTTTCTGGCTGAGATGGGGAACCGCTGAATTTTGGAGTCGGCTGGTGACAAAATGTTCCAAACACACCCCATGCACAACTCCACCGGGGAAGGTGCCAGACAGGAGTTCTCCTGGTAGTTTTTTACACTACCTGGGTAGGCATTTGAAAGGCACCACAAAAGTTGTTCTTCCTGCTTTCTGGGCTGAGATGGGGAACCGCTGAATTTTGGAGTCGGCCGGTGACAAAATGTTCCAAACACACCCCATGCACAACTCCACCGGGGAAGGTGCCAGACAGGAGTTCTCCTGGTAGTTTTTACATTGCTCCGGTAGGCACCTCAAAGACACCACAAAAGTTGTTCTTCCTGCTTTCTGGGCTGAGATGGGGAAGAGCTGAATTTTGGAGTCGGCCGGTGACAAAATGTTCCAAACACACCCCATGCACAACTCCACCGGGGAAGGTGCCAGACAGGGGTTCTCTTAGTAGTTTTTACACTACCTGGGTAGGCATCTGAAAGACACCACAAAAGTTGTTCTACCTGCTTTCTTTGCTGAGATGGGGAACCGCTGAATTTTGGAGTCGGCTGGTGACAAAATGTTCCAAACACACCCAAGGCACAACTCCACCGGGGAAGGTGACAGACAGGAGTTCTCTTGGTAGATTTTACACTACCATGGTAGGCATCTGAAAGACACCACAAAAGTTGTTCTACCTGCTTTCTGGGCTGAGATGGGGAACCGCTGAATTTTGGACTCGGCCGGTGACAAAATGTTCCAAACACACCCCATGCACAACTCCACCGGGGAAGGTGCCAGACAGGAGTTCTCCTGGTAGTTTTTACATTGCTCCGGTAGGCATCTGAAAGACACCACAAAAGTTGTTCTACCTCCTTTCTGGGCTGAGATGGGGAACCGCTGAATTTTGGAGTCGGCCGGTGACAAAATGTTCCAAACACACCCCATGCACAACTCCACCGGGGAAGGTGCCAGACAGGAGTTCTCCTGGTAGTTTTTACACTACCTGGGTAGGCATTTGAAAGGCACCACAAAAGTTGTTCTTCCTGCTTTCTGGGCTGAGATGGGGAACCGCTGAATTTTGGAGTCGGCCGGTGACAAAATGTTCCAAACACACCCCTTGCACAACTCCACCGGGGAAGGTGCCAGACAGGAGTTCTCCTGGTAGTTTTTACATTGCTCCGGTAGGCACCTCAAAGACACCACAAAAGTTGTTCTTCCTGCTTTCTGGGCTGAGATGGGGAAGAGCTGAATTTTGGAGTCGGCCGGTGACAAAATGTTCCAAACACACCCCATGCACAACTCCACCGGGGAAGGTGCCAGACAGGGGTTCTCTTAGTAGTTTTTACACTACCTTGGTAGGCATCTGAAAGACACCACAAAAGTTGTTCTACCTGCTTTCTTTGCTGAGATGGGGAACCGCTGAATTTTGGAGTCGGCTGGTGACAAAATGTTCCAAACACACCCCCTGCACAACTCCACCGGGGAAGGTGCCAGACAGGAGTTCTCTTGGTAGATTTTACACTACCATGGTAGGCATCTGAAAGACACCACAAAAGTTGTTCTACCTGCTTTCTGGGCTGAGATGGGGAACCGCTGAATTTTGGACTCGGCCGGTGACAAAATGTTCCAAACACACCCCATGCACAACTCCACCGGGGAAGGTGCCAGACAGGAGTTCTCCTGGTAGTTTTTACATTGCTCCGGTAGGCATCTGAAAGACACCACAAAAGTTGTTCTACCTGCTTTCTGGGCTGAGATGGGGAACCGCTGAATTTTGGAGTCGGCTGGTGACAAAATGTTCCAAACACACCCCATGCACAACTCCACCGGGGAAGGTGCCAGACAGGAGTTCTCCTGGTAGTTTTTACACTACCTGGGTAGGCATTTGAAAGGCACCACAAAAGTTGTTCTTCCTGCTTTCTGGGCTGAGATGGGGAACCGCTGAATTTTGGAGTCGGCCGGTGACAAAATGTTCCAAACACACCCCATGCACAACTCCACCGGGGAAGGTGCCAGACAGGAGTTCTCCTGGTAGTTTTTACATTGCTCCAGTAGGCATCTGAAAGACACCACAAAAGTTGTTCTACCTGCTTTCTGGGCTGAGATGGGGAATCGCTGAATTTTGGAGTCGGCTGGTGACAAAATGTTCCAAACACACCCCATGCACAACTCCACCGGGGAAGGTGCCAGACAGGAGTTCTCCTGGTAGTTTTTACATTGCTCCGGTAGGCATCTGAAAGACACCACAAAAGTTGTTCTACCTGCTTTCTGGGCTGAGATGGGGAACCGCTGAATTTTGGAGTCGGCTGGTGACAAAATGTTCCAAAAACACCCCATGCACAACTCCACCGGGGAAGGTGCCAGACAGGAGTTCTCCTGGTAGTTTTTACACTACCTGGGTAGGCATTTGAAAGGCACCACAAAAGTTGTTCTTCCTGCTTTCTGGGCTGAGATGGGGAACCGCTGAATTTTGGAGTCGGCCGGTGACAAAATGTTCCAAACACACCCCATGCACAACTCCACCGGGGAAGGTGCCAGACAGGAGTTCTCCTGGTAGTTTTTACATTGCTCCGGTAGGCACCTCAAAGACACCACAAAAGTTGTTCTTCCTGCTTTCTGGGCTGAGATGGGGAAGAGCTGAATTTTGGAGTCGGCCGGTGACAAAATGTTCCAAACACACCCCATGCACAACTCCACCGGGGAAGGTGCCAGACAGGGGTTCTCTTAGTAGTTTTTACACTACCTTGGTAGGCATCTGAAAGACACCACAAAAGTTGTTCTACCTGCTTTCTTTGCTGAGATGGGGAACCGCTGAATTTTGGAGTCGGCTGGTGACAAAATGTTCCAAACACACCCCATGCACAACTCCACCGGGGAAGGTGCCAGACAGGAGTTCTCTTGGTAGATTTTACACTACCATGGTAGGCATCTGAAAGACACCACAAAAGTTGTTCTACCTGCTTTCTGGGCTGAGATGGGGAACCGCTGAATTTTGGAGTCGGCCGGTGACAAAATGTTCCAAACACACCCCCTGCACAACTCCACCGGGGAAGGTGCCAGACAGGAGTTCTCCTGGTAGTTTTTACATTGCTCCGGTAGGCATCTGAAAGACACCACAAAAGTTGTTCTACCTGCTTTCTGGGCTGAGATGGGGAACCGCTGAATTTTGGAGCCGGCCGGTGACAAAATGTTCCAAACACACCCCATGCACAACTCCACCGGGGAAGGTGCCAGACAGGAGTTCTCTTGGTAGTTTTTACACTACCTTGGTAGGCATCTAAAAGACACCACAAAAGTTGTTCTTCCTGCTTTCTGGGCTGAGATGGGGAATCGTTGAATTTTGGACTCGGCCGGTGACAAAATGTTCCAAACACACCCCATGCACAACTCCACCGGGGAAGGTGCCAGACAGGGGTTCTCTTAGTAGTTTTTACACTACCTTGGTAGGCATCTGAAAGACACCACAAAAGTTGTTCTACCTGCTTTCTGGGCTGAGATGGGGAAGAGCTGAATTTTGGAGTCGGCTGGTGGCAAAATGTTCCAAACACACCCCCCTGCACAACTCCACCGGGGAAGGTGCCAGACAGGAGTTCTCCTGGTAGTTTTTACACTGCCTTGGTAGGCAGCTGAAAGGCACCACAAAAGTTGTTCTACCTGCTTTCTGGGCTGAGATGGGGAACCGCTGAATTTTGGAGTCGGCTGGTGATAAAATGTTCCAAACTCACCCCATGCACAACTCCACCGGGGAAGGTGCCAGACAGGAGTTCTCTTGGTAGATTTTACACTACCTTGGTAGGCAGCTGAAAGGCACCACAAAAGTTGTTCTTCCTGCTTTCTGGGCTGAGATGGGGAACCGCTGAATTTTGGAGTCGGCCGGTGACAAAATGTTCCAAACACACCCCATGCACAACTCCACCGAGGAAGGTGCCAGA
>NW_026611826.1:0-121389 GCF_023638135.1 Falco biarmicus
CCGACTCCAAAATCAGCGGTTCCCCATCTCAGCCAGAAAGCAGGTAGAATAACTTTTGTGGTGTCTTTCAGATGCCTACCGGAGCAATGTAAAAACTACCAGGAGAACTCCTGTCTGGCACCTTCCCCCGGTGGAGTTGTGCATGGGGTGTGTTTGGAACATTTTGTCACCGGCCGACTCCAAAATTCAGCGGTTCCCCATCTCAGCCCAGAAAGCAGGAAGAACAACTTTTGTCGTGTCTTTCAGATGCCTACCGAGCAATGTAAAAACTACCAGGAGAACTCCTGCCTGGCACCTTCCCGGTGGAGTTGTGCATGGGGTGTGTTTGGAACATTTTGTCACGCGCCGAGTCCAAAATTCAGCGATTCCCCATCTCAGCCCAGAAAGCAGGTAGAACAACTTTTGTGGTGTCTTTCAGATGCCTACCGGAGCAATGTAAAAACTACCAGGAGAACTCCTGTCTGGCACCTTCCCCCGGTGGAGTTGTGCATGGGGTGTGTTCGGAACATTTTGACACCAGCCGACTCCAAAATTCAGCGATTCCCCATCTCAGCCCAGAAAGCAGGAAGAACAACTTTTGTGGTGTCTTTCAGATGCCTACCGGAGCAATGTAAAAACTACCAGGAGAACTCCTGTCTGGCACCTTCCCCGGGTGGAGTTGTGCATGGGGTGTGTTTGGAACATTTTGTCACCAGCCGGAGTCCAAAATTCAGCGGTTCCCCATCTCAGCCCAGAAAGCAGGTAGAACAACTTTTGTGGTGCCTTTCAGCTGCCTACCAAGGTAGTGTAAAAACTACCAAGAGAACTCCTGTCTGGCACCTTCCCCGGTGGAGTTGTGCATGGGGTGTCTTTGGAACATTTTGTCACCGGCCGAGTCCAAAATTCAGCGATTCCCCATCTCAGCCCAGAAAGCAGGTAGAATAACTTTTGTGGTGTCCTTTTGATGCCTACAGGAGCAATGTAAAAACTACCAGGAGAACTCCTGTCTGGCACCTTCCCCGGTGGAGTTGTGCATGGGGTGTGTTTGGAACATTTTGTCACCGGCCCGACTCCAAAATTCAGCGGTTCCCCATCTCAGCCCAGAAAGCAGGTAGAACAACTTTTGTGGTGTCTTTCAGATGCCTACCGGAGCAATGTAAAAAACTACCAGGAGAACTCCTGTCTGGCACCTTCCCCAGTGGAGTTGTGCATGGCGTGTGTTTGGAACATTTTGTCACCAGCCGAGTCCAAAATTCAGCGGTTCCCCATCTCAGCCCAGAAAGCAGGTAGAACAACTTTTGTGGTGTCTTTCAGATGCCTACCGGAGCAATGTAAAAACTACCAGGAGAACTCCTGTCTGGCACCTTCCCCGGTGGAGTTGTGCATGGGGTGTGTTTGGAACATTTTGTCACCGGCCGACTCCAAAATTCAGCGGTTCCCCATCTCAGCCCAGAAAGCAGGTAGAACAACTTTTGTGGTGTCCTTTTGATGCCTACCGGAGCAATGTAAAAACTACCAACAGAACTCGTCCCTGGCACCTTCGCTAGTGGAGTTGTGCATGGGGTGTATTTATTAAAATTTTGTCACCCAGCCGAGTCCAAAATTCAGCTGTTCCCCCATCTCAGCCCCAGAAAGCAGGTAGAACAACTTTTGTGGTGCCTTTCAGCTGCCTACCAAGGGTAGTGTAAAAACTACTAAGAGAACTCCTGTCTGGCACCTTCCCCGGTGGAGTTGTGCATGGGGTGTCTTTGGAACATTTTGTCACCCGGCCGACTCCAAAATTCAGCGATTCCCCATCTCAGCCCAGAAAGCAGGAAGAACAACTTTTGTGGTGTTCTTTTGATGCCTACCGGAGCAATGTAAAAACTACCAACAGAAACTCGTCCCTGGCACCTTCGCTAGTGGAGTTGTGCATGGGGTGTGTTTGGAACATTTTTTCACCGGCCGACTCCAAAATTCAGCGGTTCCCCATCTCAGCCCAGAAAGCAGGTAGAACAACTTTTGTGGTGTCTTTCAGATGCCTACCGGAGCAATGTAAAAACTACCAGGAGAACTCCTGTCTGGCACCTTCCCCGGTGGAGTTGTGCATGGGGTGTGTTTGGAACATTTTGTCACCGGCCGACTCCAAAATTCAGCGGTTCCCCATCTCAGCCCAGAAAGCAGGTAGAACAACTTTTGTGGTGCCTTTCAGCTGCCTACCAAGGATAGTGTAAAAACTACCAAGAGAACTCCTGTCTGGCACCTTCCCCGGTGGAGTTGTGCATGGGGTGTCTTTGGAACATTTTGTCACCGCCGAGTCCAAAATTCAGCGATTCCCCCCCATCTCAGCCCAGAAAGCAGGTAGAATAACTTTTGTGGTGTCCTTTTGATGCCTACAGGAGCAATGTAAAAACTACCAGGAGAACTCCTGTCTGGCACCCTTCCCCGGTGGAGTTGTGCATGGGGTGTGTTTGGAACATTTTGTCACCGGCCGACTCCAAAATTCAGCGGTTCCCCATTCAGCCCAGAAAGCAGGTAGAACAACTTTTGTGGTGTCTTTCAGATGCCTACCGGAGCAATGTAAAAACTACCAGGAGAACTCCTGTCTGGCACCTTCCCGCGTGGAGTTGTGCATGGCGTGTGTTTGGAACATTTTGTCACCAGCCGAGTCCAAAATTCAGCGGTTCCCCCATCTCAGCCCAGAAAGCAGGTAGAACAACTTTTGTGGTGTCTTTCAGATGCCTACCGGAGCAATGTAAAAACTACCAGGAGAACTCCTGTCTGGCACCTTCCCCGGTGGAGTTGTGCATGGGGTGTGTTTGGAACATTTTGTCACCGGCCGACTCCAAAATTCAGCGGTTCCCCATCTCAGCCCAGAAAGCAGGTAGAACAACTTTTGTGGTGTCCTTTTGATGCCTACCGGAGCAATGTAAAAACTACCAACAGAACTCGTCCCTGGCACCTTCGCTAGTGGAGTTGTGCATGGGGTGTATTTATTAAAATTTTGTCACCAGCCGAGTCCAAAATTCAGCTGTTCCCCATCTCAGCCCAGAAAGCAGGTAGAACAACTTTTGTGGTGCCTTTCAGCTGCCTACCAAGGTAGTGTAAAAACTACTAAGAGAACTCCTGTCTGGCACCTTCCCCGGTGGAGTTGTGCATGGGGTGTCTTTGGAACATTTTGTCACCGGCCGACTCCAAAATTCAGCGATTCCCCATCTCAGCCCAGAAAGCAGGAAGAACAACTTTTGTGGTGTTCTTTTGATGCCTACCGGAGCAATGTAAAAACTACCAACAGAACTCGTCCCTGGCACCTTCGCTAGTGGAGTTGTGCATGGGGTGTGTTTGGAACATTTTTTCACCGGCCGACTCCAAAATTCAGCGGTTCCCCATCTCAGCCCAGAAAGCAGGTAGAACAACTTTTGTGGTGTCTTTCAGATGCCTACCGGAGCAATGTAAAAACTACCAGGAGAACTCCTGTCTGGCACCTTCCCCGGTGGAGTTGTGCATGGGGTGTCTTTGGAACATTTTGTCACCGGCCGACTCCAAAATTCAGCGGTTCCCCATCTCAGCCCAGAAAGCAGGAAGAACAACTTTTGTGGTGTCTTTCAGATGCCTACCGGAGCAATGTAAAAACTACCAGGAGAACTCCTGTCTGGCACCTTCCCCGGTGGAGTTGTGCATGGGGTGTGTTTGGAACATTTTGTCACCAGCCGAGTCCAAAATTCAGCGGTTCCCCATCTCAGCCCAGAAAGCAGGTAGAACAACTTTTGTGGTGCCTTTCAGCTGCCTACCAAGGTAGTGTAAAAACTACTAAGAGAACTCCTGTCTGGCACCTTCCCCGGTGGAGTTGTGCAGGGGGTGTGTTTGGAACATTTTGTCACCGGCCGACTCCAAAATTCAGCGATTCCCCATCTCAGCCCAGAAAGCAGGTAGAACAACTTTTGTGGTGTCTTTCAGATGCCTACCGGAGCAATGTAAAAACTACCAGGAGAACTCCTGTCTGGCACCTTCCCCGGTGGAGTTGTGCATGGGGTGTGTTTGGAACATTTTGTCACCGGCCGAGTCCAAAATTCAGCGATTCCCCATCTCAGCCCAGAAAGCAGGAAGAACAACTTTTGTGGTGTCTTTCAGATGCCTACCGGAGCAATGTAAAAACTACCAGGAGAACTCCTGTCTGGCACCTTCCCCGGTGGAGTTGTGCATGGGGTGTGTTTGGAACATTTTGTCACCAGCCGAGTCCAAAATTCAGCGGTTCCCCATCTCAGCCCAGAAAGCAGGTAGAACAACTTTTGTGGTGCCTTTCAGCTGCCTACCAAGGTAGTGTAAAAACTACCAAGAGAATTCCTGCCTGGCACCTTCCCCGGTGGAGTTGTGCATGGGGTGTCTTTGGAACATTTTGTCACCGGCCGAGTCCAAAATTCAGCGATTCCCCATCTCAGCCCAGAAAGCAGGAAGAACAACTTTTGTGGCGTCCTTTTGATGCCTACAGGAGCAATGTAAAAACTACCAGGAGAACTCCTGTCTGGCACCTTCCCCGGTGGAGTTGTGCATGGGGTGTGTTTGGAACATTTTGTCACCAGCCGACTCCAAAATTCAGCGGTTCCCCATCTCAGCCCAGAAAGCAGGTAGAACAACTTTTGTGGTGTCTTTCAGATGCCTACCGGAGCAATGTAAAAACTACCAGGAGAACTCCTGTCTGGCACCTTCCCCGGTGGAGTTGTGCATGGGGTGTGTTTGGAACATTTTGTCACCGGCCGACTCCAAAATTCAGCGGTTCCCCATCTCAGCCCAGAAAGCAGGTAGAACAACTTTTGTGGTGTCTTTCAGATGCCTACCGGAGCAATGTAAAAACTACCAGGAGAACTCCTGTCTGGCACCTTCCCCGGTGGAGTTGTGCATGGGGTGTGTTTGGAACATTTTGTCACCGGCCGACTCCAAAATTCAGCGGTTCCCCATCTCAGCCCAGAAAGCAGGTAGAACAACTTTTGTGGTGTCCTTTTGATGCCTACCGGAGCAATGTAAAAACTACCAACAGAACTCGTCCCTGGCACCTTCGCTAGTGGAGTTGTGCATGGGGTGTATTTATTAAAATTTTGTCACCAGCCGAGTCCAAAATTCAGCGGTTCCCCATCTCAGCCCAGAAAGCAGGTAGAACAACTTTTGTGGTGCCTTTCAGCTGCCTACCAAGGTAGTGTAAAAACTATTAAGAGAACTCCTGTCTGGCACCTTCCCCGGTGGATTTGTGCATGGGGTGTGTTTGGAACATTTTTTCACCGGCCGACTCCAAAATTCAGCGATTCCCCATCTCAGCCCAGAAAGCAGGAAGAACAACTTTTGTGGTGTCTTTCAGATGCCTACCGGAGCAATGTAAAAACTACCAGGAGAACTCCTGTCTGGAACCTTCCCCGGTGGAGTTGTGCATGGGGTGTGTTTGGAACATTTTGTCACCGGCCGACTCCAAAATTCAGTGGTTCCCCATCTCAGCCCAGAAAGCAGGTAGAACAACTTTTGTGGTGCCTTTCAGCTGCCTACCAAGGTAGTGTAAAAACTACCAAGAGAACTCCTGCCTGGCACCTTCCCCGGTGGAGTTGTGCATGGGGTGTGTTTGGAACATTTTGTCACCGGCCGAGTCCAAAATTCAGCGATTCCCCATCTCAGCCCAGAAAGCAGGTAGAACAACTTTTATGGTGTCTATCAGATGCCTACGGGAGCAATGTAAAAACTACCAGGAGAACTCCTGTCTGGCACCTTCCCCGGTGGAGTTGTGCCGGGGGGTGTGTTTGGAACATTTTGTCACCGGCCGACTCCAAAATTCAGCGATTCCCCATCTCAGCCCAGAAAGCAGGAAGAACAACTTTTGTGGTGTCTTTCAGATGCCTACCGGAGCAATGTAAAAACTACCAGGAGAACTCCTGTCTGGCACCTTCCCCGGTGGAGTTGTTCATGGGGTGTTTTTGGAACATTTTGTCACCGGCCGACTCCAAAATTCAGCGGTTCCCCATCTCAGCCCAGAAAGCAGGTAGAACAACTTTTGTGGTGCCTTTCAGCTGCCTACCAAGGTAGTGTAAAAACTACCAAGAGAACTCCTGCCTGGCACCTTCCCCGTGGAGTTGTGCATGGGGTGTCTTTGGAACATTTTGTCACCGGCCGACTCCAAAATTCAGCGATTCCCCATCTCAGCCCAGAAAGCAGGAAGAACAACTTTTGTGGTGTCCTTTTGATGCCTACAGGAGCAATGTAAAAACTACCAACAGAACTCGTCCCTGGCACCTTCGCTAGTGGAGTTGTGCATGGGGTGTATTTATTAAAATTTTGTCACCAGCCGAGTCCAAAATTCAGCTGTTCCCCATCTCAGCCCAGAAAGCAGGTAGAATAACTTTTGTGGTGCCTTTCAGCTGCCTACCAAGGTAGTGTAAAAACTATCAAGAGAACTCTTGTCTGGCACCTTCCCCGGTGGAGTTGTGCATGGGGTGTCTTTGGAACATTTTGTCACCGGCCGACTCCAAAATTCAGCGGTTCCCCATCTCAGCCCAGAAAGCAGGTAGAACAACTTTTGTGGTGTCTTTCAGATGCCTACCGGAGCAATGTAAAAACTACCAGGAGAACTCCTGTCTGGCACCTTCCCCGGTGGAGTTGTGCATGGGGTGTGTTTGGAACATTTTGTCACCAGCCGAGTCCAAAATTCAGCGGTTCCCCATCTCAGCCCAGAAAGCAGGTAGAACAACTTTTGTGGTGCCTTTCAGATGCCTACCAAGGTAGTGTAAAAACTACTAAGAGAACTCCTGTCTGGCACCTTCCCCGGTGGAGTTGTGCATGGGGTGTGTTTGGAACATTTTGTCACCGGCCGACTCCAAAATTCAGCGGTTCCCCATCTCAGCCCAGAAAGCAGGTAGAACAACTTTTGTGGTGTCTTTCAGATGCCTACCAGAGCAATGTAAAAACTACCAGGAGAACTCCTGTCTGGCACCTTCCCCGGTGGAGTTGTGCATGGGGTGTGTTTGGAACATTTTGTCACCGGCCGACTCCAAAATTCAGCGGTTCCCCATCTCAGCCCAGAAAGCAGGTAGAACAACTTTTGTGGTGTCTTTCAGGTGCCTACCGGAGCAATGTAAAAACTACCAGGAGAACTCCTGTCTGGCACCTTCCCCGGTGGATTTGTGCATGGGGTGTGTTTGGAACATTTTTTCACCGGCCGACTCCAAAATTCAGCGATTCCCCATCTCAGCCCAGAAAGCAGGAAGAACAACTTTTGTGGTGTCTTTCAGATGCCTACCGGAGCAATGTAAAAACTACCAGGAGAACTCCTGTCTGGCACCTTCCCCGGTGGAGTTGTGCATGGGGTGTGTTTGGAACATTTTGTCACCGGCCGACTCCAAAATTCAGTGGTTCCCCATCTCAGCCCAGAAAGCAGGTAGAACAACTTTTGTGGTGCCTTTCAGCTGCCTACCAAGGTAGTGTAAAAACTACCAAGAGAACTCCTGCCTGGCACCTTCCCCGGTGGAGTTGTGCATGGGGTGTGTTTGGAACATTTTGTCACCGGCCGAGTCCAAAATTCAGCGATTCCCCATCTCAGCCCAGAAAGCAGGTAGAACAACTTTTATGGTGTCTATCAGATGCCTACGGGAGCAATGTAAAAACTACCAGGAGAACTCCTGCCTGGCACCTTCCCCGGTGGAGTTGTGCCGGGGGGTGTGTTTGGAACATTTTGTCACCGGCCGACTCCAAAATTCAGCGATTCCCCATCTCAGCCCAGAAAGCAGGAAGAACAACTTTTGTGGTGTCTTTCAGATGCCTACCGGAGCAATGTAAAAACTACCAGGAGAACTCCTGTCTGGCACCTTCCCCGGTGGAGTTGTGCATGGGGTGTTTTTGGAACATTTTGTCACCGGCCGACTCCAAAATTCAGCGGTTCCCCATCTCAGCCCAGAAAGCAGGTAGAACAACTTTTGTGGTGCCTTTCAGCTGCCTACCAAGGTAGTGTAAAAACTACCAAGAGAACTCCTGCCTGGCACCTTCCCCGTGGAGTTGTGCATGGGGTGTCTTTGGAACATTTTGTCACCGGCCGACTCCAAAATTCAGCGATTCCCCATCTCAGCCCAGAAAGCAGGAAGAACAACTTTTGTGGTGTCCTTTTGATGCCTACAGGAGCAATGTAAAAACTACCAACAGAACTCGTCCCTGGCACCTTCGCTAGTGGAGTTGTGCATGGGGTGTGTTTGGAACATTTTGTCACCAGCCGAGTCCAAAATTCAGCGGTTCCCCATCTCAGCCCAGAAAGCAGGTAGAACAACTTTTGTGGTGTCTTTCAGATGCCTACCGGAGCAATGTAAAAACTACCAGGAGAACTCCTGTCTGGCACCTTCCCCGGTGGAGTTGTGCATGGCGTGTGTTTGGAACATTTTGTCACCGGCCGACTCCAAAATTCAGCGGTTCCCCATCTCAGCCCAGAAAGCAGGTAGAACAACTTTTGTGGTGTCTTTCAGATGCCTACCGGAGCAATGTAAAAACTACCAGGAGAACTCCTGTCTGGCACCTTCCCCGGTGGAGTTGTGCATGGGGTGTGTTTGGAACATTTTGTCACCGGCCGAGTCCAAAATTCAGCGATTCCCCATCTCAGCCCAGAAAGCAGGTAGAACAACTTTTGTGGTGCCTTTCAGCTGCCTACCAAGGTAGTGTAAAAACTATTAAGAGAACTCCTGTCTGGCACCTTCCCGGGTGGAGTTGTGCATGGGGTGTGTTCGGAACATTTTGTCACCGGCCGACTCCAAAATTCAGCGGTTCCCCATCTCAGCCCAGAAAGCAGGTAGAACAACTTTTGTGGTGCCTTTCAGCTGCCTACCAAGGTAGTGTAAAAACTACTAAGAGAACTCCTGTCTGGCACCTTCCCCGGTGGAGTTGTGCATGGGGTGTGTTTGGAACATTTTGTCACCGGCCGAGTCTAAAATTCAGCGATTCCCCATCTCAGCCCAGAAAGCAGGTAGAACAACTTTTGTGGTGTCCTTTTGATGCCTACCGGAGCAATGTAAAAACTACCAGGAGAACTCCTGTCTGGCACCTTCCCCGGTGGAGTTGTGCATGGGGTGTGTTTGGAACATTTTGTCACCGGCCGAGTCCAAAATTCAGCGGTTCCCCATCTCAGCCCAGAAAGCAGGAAGAACAACTTTTGTGGTGTCTTTCAGATGCCTACCGGAGCAATGTAAAAACTACCAGGAGAACTCCTGTCTGGCACCTTCCCCGGTGGAGTTGTGCATGGGGTGTGTTTGGAACATTTTGTCACCAGCCGAGTCCAAAATTCAGCGGTTCCCCATCTCAGCCCAGAAAGCAGGTAGAACAACTTTTGTGGTGCCTTTCAGCTGCCTACCAAGGTAGTGTAAAAACTACCAGGAGAACTCCTGCCTGGCACCTTCCCCGGTGGAGTTGTGCATGGGGTGTCTTTGGAACATTTTGTCACCGGCCGAGTCCAAAATTCAGCGATTCCCCATCTCAGCCCAGAAAGCAGGTAGAACAACTTTTGTGGCGTCCTTTTGATGCCTACAGGAGCAATGTAAAAACTACCAGGAGAACTCCTGTCTGGCACCTTCCCCGGTGGAGTTGTGCATGGGGTGTGTTTGGAACATTTTGTCACCAGCCGACTCCAAAATTCAGCGGTTCCCCATCTCAGCCCAGAAAGCCGGTAGAACAACTTTTGTGGTGTCTTTCAGATGCCTACCGGAGCAAAGTAAAAACTACCAGGAGAACTCCTGTCTGGCACCTTCCCCGGTGGAGTTGTGCATGGCGTGTGTTTGGAACATTTTGTCACCGGCCGACTCCAAAATTCAGCGGTTCCCCATCTCAGCCCAGAAAGCAGGTAGAACAACTTTTGTGGTGTCTTTCAGATGCCTACCGGAGCAATGTAAAAACTACCAGGAGAACTCCTGTCTGGCACCTTCCCCGGTGGAGTTGTGCATGGGGTGTGTTTGGAACATTTTGTCACCGGCCGAGTCCAAAATTCAGCGGTTCCCCATCTCAGCCCAGAAAGCAGGTAGAACAACTTTTGTGGTGCCTTTCAGCTGCCTACCAAGGTAGTGTAAAAACTATTAAGAGAACTCCTGTCTGGCACCTTCCCGGGTGGAGTTGTGCATGGGGTGTGTTTGGAACATTTTGTCACCGGCCGAGTCCAAAATTCAGCGATTCCCCATCTCAGCCCAGAAAGCAGGTAGAACAACTTTTGTGGTGTCCTTTTGATGCCTACCGGAGCAATGTAAAAACTACCAGGAGAACTCCTGTCTGGCACCTTCCCCGGTGGAGTTGTGCATGGGGTGTGTTTGGAACATTTTGTCACCGGCCGAGTCCAAAATTCAGCGATTCCCCATCTCAGCCCAGAAAGCAGGAAGAACAACTTTTGTGGTGTCTTTCAGATGCCTACCGGAGCAATGTAAAAACTACCAGGAGAACTCCTGTCTGGCACCTTCCCCGGTGGAGTTGTGCATGGGGTGTGTTTGGAACATTTTGTCACCAGCCGAGTCCAAAATCAGCGGTTCCCCATCTCAGCCCAGAAAGCAGGTAGAACAACTTTTGTGGTGTCTTTCAGCTGCCTACCAAGGTAGTGTAAAAACTACCAAGAGAATTCCTGCCTGGCACCTTCCCCGGTGGAGTTGTGCATGGGGTGTCTTTGGAACATTTTGTCACCGGCCGACTCCAAAATTCAGCGGTTCCCCATCTCAGCCCAGAAAGCAGGTAGAACAACTTTTGTGGTGTCTTTCAGATGCCTACCGGAGCAATGTAAAAACTACCAGGAGAACTCCTGTCTGGCACCTTCCCCGGTGGAGTTGTGCATGGCGTGTGTTTGGAACATTTTGTCACCGGCCGACTCCAAAATTCAGCGGTTCCCCATCTCAGCCCAGAAAGCAGGTAGAACAACTTTTGTGGTGTCTTTCAGATGCCTACCGGAGCAATGTAAAAACTACCAGGAGAACTCCTGTCTGGCACCTTCCCCGGTGGAGTTGTGCATGGGGTGTGTTTGGAACATTTTGTCACCGGCCGACTCCAAAATTCAGCGGTTCCCCATCTCAGCCCAGAAAGCAGGTAGAACAACTTTTGTGGTGTCCTTTTGATGCCTACCGGAGCAATGTAAAAACTACCAACAGAACTCGTCCCTGGCACCTTCGCTAGTGGAGTTGTGCATGGGGTGTATTTATTAAAATTTTGTCACCAGCCGAGTCCAAAATTCAGCGGTTCCCCATCTCAGCCCAGAAAGCAGGTAGAACAACTTTTGTGGTGCCTTTCAGCTGCCTACCAAGGTAGTGTAAAAACTACTAAGAGAACTCCTGTCTGGCACCTTCCCCGGTGGAGTTGTGCAGGGGGTGTGTTTGGAACATTTTGTCACCGGCCGAGTCCAAAATTCAGCGGTTCCCCATCTCAGCCCAGAAAGCAGGTAGAACTACTTTTGTGGTGTCCTTTTGATGCCTACCGGAGCAATGTAAAAACTACCAACAGAACTCGTCCCTGGCACCTTCGCTAGTGGAGTTGTGCATGGGGTGTATTTATTAAAATTTTGTCACCAGCCGAGTCCAAAATTCAGCTGTTCCCCATCTCAGCCCAGAAAGCAGGTAGAATAACTTTTGTGGTGCCTTTCAGCTGCCTACCAAGGTAGTGTAAAAACTATCAGGAGAACTCCTGTCTGGCACCTTCCCCGGTGGAGTTGTGCATGGGGTGTGTTTGGAACATTTTGTCACCGGCCGAGTCCAAAATTCAGCGGTTCCCCATCTCAGCCCAGAAAGCAGGTAGAACAACTTTTGTGGTGTCTTTCAGGTGCCTACCAAGGTAGTGTAAAAACTATTAAGAGAACTCTTGTCTGGCACCTTCCCCGGTGGAGTTGTGCATGGGGTGTGTTTGGAACATTTTGTCACCGGCCGACTCCAAAATTCAGCGGTTCCCCATCTCAGCCCAGAAAGCAGGTAGAATAACTTTTGTGGTGTCTTTCAGATGCCTACCGGAGCAATGTAAAAACTACCAGGAGAACTCCTGTCTGGCACCTTCCCCGGTGGAGTTGTGCATGGGGTGTGTTTGGAACATTTTGTCACCGGCCGACTCCAAAATTCAGCGGTTCCCCATCTCAGCCCAGAAAGCAGGAAGAACAACTTTTGTCGTGTCTTTCAGATGCCTACCGGAGCAATGTAAAAACTACCAGGAGGACTCCTGCCTGGCACCTTCCCCGGTGGAGTTGTGCATGGGGTGTGTTTGGAACATTTTGTCACCGGCCGAGTCCAAAATTCAGCGATTCCCCATCTCAGCCCAGAAAGCAGGTAGAACAACTTTTGTGGTGTCTTTCAGATGCCTACCGGAGCAATGTAAAAACTACCAGGAGAACTCCTGTCTGGCACCTTCCCCGGTGGAGTTGTGCATGGGGTGTGTTCGGAACATTTTGTCACCGGCCGACTCCAAAATTCAGCGATTCCCCATCTCAGCCCAGAAAGCAGGAAGAACAACTTTTGTGGTGTCTTTCAGATGCCTACCGGAGCAATGTAAAAACTACCAGGAGAACTCCTGTCTGGCACCTTCCCCGGTGGAGTTGTGCATGGGGTGTGTTTGGAACATTTTGTCACCAGCCGAGTCCAAAATTCAGCGGTTCCCCATCTCAGCCCAGAAAGCAGGTAGAACAACTTTTGTGGTGCCTTTCAGCTGCCTACCAAGGTAGTGTAAAAACTACCAAGAGAACTCCTGTCTGGCACCTTCCCCGGTGGAGTTGTGCATGGGGTGTCTTTGGAACATTTTGTCACCGGCCGAGTCCAAAATTCAGCGGTTCCCCATCTCAGCCCAGAAAGCAGGTAGAATAACTTTTGTGGTGTCCTTTTGATGCCTACAGGAGCAATGTAAAAACTACCAGGAGAACTCCTGTCTGGCACCTTCCCCGGTGGAGTTGTGCATGGGGTGTGTTTGGAACATTTTGTCACCGGCCGAGTCCAAAATTCAGCGGTTCCCCATCTCAGCCCAGAAAGCAGGTAGAACAACTTTTGTGGTGTCTTTCAGATGCCTACCGGAGCAATGTAAAAACTACCAAGAGAACTCCTGCCTGGCACCTTCCCCGGTGGAGTTGTGCATGGCGTGTGTTTGGAACATTTTGTCACCAGCCGAGTCCAAAATTCAGCGGTTCCCCATCTCAGCCCAGAAAGCAGGTAGAACAACTTTTGTGGTGTCTTTCAGATGCCTACCGGAGCAATGTAAAAACTACCAGGAGAACTCCTGTCTGGCACCTTCCCCGGTGGAGTTGTGCATGGGGTGTGTTTGGAACATTTTGTCACCGGCCGACTCCAAAATTCAGCGGTTCCCCATCTCAGCCCAGAAAGCAGGTAGAACAACTTTTGTGGTGTCCTTTTGATGCCTACCGGAGCAATGTAAAAACTACCAACAGAACTCGTCCCTGGCACCTTCGCTAGTGGAGTTGTGCATGGGGTGTATTTATTAAAATTTTGTCACCAGCCGAGTCCAAAATTCAGCTGTTCCCCATCTCAGCCCAGAAAGCAGGTAGAACAACTTTTGTGGTGCCTTTCAGCTGCCTACCAAGGTAGTGTAAAAACTACTAAGAGAACTCCTGTCTGGCACCTTCCCCGGTGGAGTTGTGCATGGGGTGTCTTTGGAACATTTTGTCACCGGCCGAGTCCAAAATTCAGCGATTCCCCATCTCAGCCCAGAAAGCAGGAAGAACAACTTTTGTGGTGTTCTTTTGATGCCTACCGGAGCAATGTAAAAACTACCAACAGAACTCGTCCCTGGCACCTTCGCTAGTGGAGTTGTGCATGGGGTGTGTTTGGAACATTTTTTCACCGGCCGACTCCAAAATTCAGCGGTTCCCCATCTCAGCCCAGAAAGCAGGTAGAACAACTTTTGTGGTGTCTTTCAGATGCCTACCGGAGCAATGTAAAAACTACCAGGAGAACTCCTGTCTGGCACCTTCCCCGGTGGAGTTGTGCATGGGGTGTCTTTGGAACATTTTGTCACCGGCCGAGTCCAAAATTCAGCGGTTCCCCATCTCAGCCCAGAAAGCAGGAAGAACAACTTTTGTGGTGTCTTTCAGATGCCTACCGGAGCAATGTAAAAACTACCAGGAGAACTCCTGTCTGGCACCTTCCCCGGTGGAGTTGTGCATGGGGTGTGTTTGGAACATTTTGTCACCAGCCGAGTCCAAAATTCAGCGGTTCCCCATCTCAGCCCAGAAAGCAGGTAGAACAACTTTTGTGGTGCCTTTCAGCTGCCTACCAAGGTAGTGTAAAAACTACTAAGAGAACTCCTGTCTGGCACCTTCCCCGGTGGAGTTGTGCAGGGGGTGTGTTTGGAACATTTTGTCACCGGCCGACTCCAAAATTCAGCGATTCCCCATCTCAGCCCAGAAAGCAGGTAGAACAACTTTTGTGGTGTCTTTCAGATGCCTACCGGAGCAATGTAAAAACTACCAGGAGAACTCCTGTCTGGCACCTTCCCCGGTGGAGTTGTGCATGGGGTGTGTTTGGAACATTTTGTCACCGGCCGACTCCAAAATTCAGCGATTCCCCATCTCAGCCCAGAAAGCAGGAAGAACAACTTTTGTGGTGTCTTTCAGCTGCCTACTGGAGCAATGTAAAAACTACCAGGAGAACTCCTGTCTGGCACCTTCCCCGGTGGAGTTGTGCATGGGGTGTGTTTGGAACATTTTGTCACCAGCCGAGTCCAAAATTCAGCGGTTCCCCATCTCAGCCCAGAAAGCAGGTAGAACAACTTTTGTGGTGCCTTTCAGCTGCCTACCAAGGTAGTGTAAAAACTACCAAGAGAACTCCTGTCTGGCACCTTCCCCGGTGGAGTTGTGCATGGGGTGTGTTTGGAACATTTTGTCACCGGCCGACTCCAAAATTCAGCGGTTCCCCATCTCAGCCCAGAAAGCAGGTAGAACAACTTTTGTGGTGTCCTTTTGATGCCTACCGGAGCAATGTAAAAACTACCAACAGAACTCGTCCCTGGCACCTTCGCTAGTGGAGTTGTGCATGGGGTGTATTTATTAAAATTTTGTCACCAGCCGAGTCCAAAATTCAGCTGTTCCCCATCTCAGCCCAGAAAGCAGGTAGAACAACTTTTGTGGTGCCTTTCAGCTGCCTACCAAGGTAGTGTAAAAACTACTAAGAGAACTCCTGTCTGGCACCTTCCCCGGTGGAGTTGTGCATGGGGTGTCTTTGGAACATTTTGTCACCGGCCGAGTCCAAAATTCAGCGGTTCCCCATCTCAGCCCAGAAAGCAGGAAGAACAACTTTTGTGGTGTTCTTTTGATGCCTACCGGAGCAATGTAAAAACTACCAACAGAACTCGTCCCTGGCACCTTCGCTAGTGGAGTTGTGCATGGGGTGTGTTTGGAACATTTTTTCACCGGCCGACTCCAAAATTCAGCGGTTCCCCATCTCAGCCCAGAAAGCAGGTAGAACAACTTTTGTGGCGTCCTTTTGATGCCTACAGGAGCAATGTAAAAACTACCAGGAGAACTCCTGTCTGGCACCTTCCCCGGTGGAGTTGTGCATGGGGTGTCTTTGGAACATTTTGTCACCGGCCGACTCCAAAATTCAGCGGTTCCCCATCTCAGCCCAGAAAGCAGGAAGAACAACTTTTGTGGTGTCTTTCAGATGCCTACCGGAGCAATGTAAAAACTACCAGGAGAACTCCTGTCTGGCACCTTCCCCGGTGGAGTTGTGCATGGGGTGTGTTTGGAACATTTTGTCACCAGCCGAGTCCAAAATTCAGCGGTTCCCCATCTCAGCCCAGAAAGCAGGTAGAACAACTTTTGTGGTGCCTTTCAGCTGCCTACCAAGGTAGTGTAAAAACTACTAAGAGAACTCCTGTCTGGCACCTTCCCCGGTGGAGTTGTGCAGGGGGTGTGTTTGGAACATTTTGTCACCGGCCGAGTCCAAAATTCAGCGGTTCCCCATCTCAGCCCAGAAAGCAGGAAGAACAACTTTTGTGGTGTCTTTCAGCTGCCTACCAAGGTAGTGTAAAAACTATTAAGAGAACTCCTGTCTGGCACCTTCCCCGGTGGAGTTGTGCATGGGGTGTGTTTGGAACATTTTGTCACCGGCCGACTCCAAAATTCAGCGGTTCCCCATCTCAGCCCAGAAAGCAGGTAGAACAACTTTTGTGGTGTCTTTCAGATGCCTACCGGAGCAATGTAAAAACTACCAACAGAACTCGTCCCTGGCACCTTCGCTAGTGGAGTTGTGCATGGGGTGTGTTTGGAACATTTTGTCACCGGCCGGCTCCAAAATTCAGCGGTTCCCCATCTCAGCCCAGAAAGCAGGAAGAACAACTTTTGTGGTGTCTTTCAGATGCCTACCGGAGCAATGTAAAAACTACCAGGAGAACTCCTGTCTGGCACCTTCCCCGGTGGAGTTGTGCATGGGGTGTGTTTGGAACATTTTGTCACCAGCCGAGTCCAAAATTCAGCGGTTCCCCATCTCAGCCCAGAAAGCAGGTAGAATAACTTTTGTGGTGCCTTTCAGCTGCCTACCAAGGTAGTGTAAAAACTACTAAGAGAACTCCTGTCTGGCACCTTCCCCGGTGGAGTTGTGCATGGGGTGTGTTTGGAACATTTTGTCACCGGCCGAGTCCAAAATTCAGCGGTTCCCCATCTCAGCCCAGAAAGCAGGTAGAACAACTTTTGTGGTGTCCTTTTGATGCCTACCGGAGCAATGTAAAAACTACCAACAGAACTCGTCCCTGGCACCTTCGCTAGTGGAGTTGTGCATGGGGTGTATTTATTAAAATTTTGTCACCAGCCGAGTCCAAAATTCAGCTGTTCCCCATCTCAGCCCAGAAAGCAGGTAGAACAACTTTTGTGGTGCCTTTCAGCTGCCTACCAAGGTAGTGTAAAAACTATTAAGAGAACTCCTGCCTGGCACCTTCCCCGGTGGAGTTGTGCATGGGGTGTCTTTGGAACATTTTGTCACCGGCCGAGTCCAAAATTCAGCGGTTCCCCATCTCAGCCCAGAAAGCAGGTAGAACAACTTTTGTGGTGTCTTTCAGATGCCTACCGGAGCAATGTAAAAACTATTAAGAGAACTCCTGTCTGGCACCTTCCCCGGTGGAGTTGTGCATGGGGTGTCTTTGGAACATTTTGTCACCGGCCGACTCCAAAATTCAGCGGTTCCCCATCTCAGCCCAGAAAGCAGGAAGAACAACTTTTGTGGTGTCTTTCAGATGCCTACCGGAGCAATGTAAAAACTACCAGGAGAACTCCTGTCTGGCACCTTCCCCGGTGGAGTTGTGCATGGGGTGTGTTTGGAACATTTTGTCACCAGCCGAGTCCAAAATTCAGCGGTTCCCCATCTCAGCCCAGAAAGCAGGTAGAACAACTTTTGTGGTGCCTTTCAGCTGCCTACCAAGGTAGTGTAAAAACTACTAAGAGAACTCCTGTCTGGCACCTTCCCCGGTGGAGTTGTGCAGGGGGTGTGTTTGGAACATTTTGTCACCGGCCGACTCCAAAATTCAGCGATTCCCCATCTCAGCCCAGAAAGCAGGTAGAACAACTTTTGTGGTGTCTTTCAGATGCCTACCGGAGCAATGTAAAAACTACCAGGAGAACTCCTGTCTGGCACCTTCCCCGGTGGAGTTGTGCATGGGGTGTGTTCGGAACATTTTGTCACCGGCCGACTCCAAAATTCAGCGATTCCCCATCTCAGCCCAGAAAGCAGGAAGAACAACTTTTGTGGTGTCTTTCAGCTGCCTACTGGAGCAATGTAAAAACTACCAGGAGAACTCCTGTCTGGCACCTTCCCCGGTGGAGTTGTGCATGGGGTGTGTTTGGAACATTTTGTCACCAGCCGAGTCCAAAATTCAGCGGTTCCCCATCTCAGCCCAGAAAGCAGGTAGAACAACTTTTGTGGTGCCTTTCAGCTGCCTACCAAGGTAGTGTAAAAACTACCAAGAGAACTCCTGTCTGGCACCTTCCCCGGTGGAGTTGTGCATGGGGTGTGTTTGGAACATTTTGTCACCGGCCGACTCCAAAATTCAGCGGTTCCCCATCTCAGCCCAGAAAGCAGGTAGAACAACTTTTGTGGTGTCCTTTTGATGCCTACCGGAGCAATGTAAAAACTACCAACAGAACTCGTCCCTGGCACCTTCGCTAGTGGAGTTGTGCATGGGGTGTATTTATTAAAATTTTGTCACCAGCCGAGTCCAAAATTCAGCTGTTCCCCATCTCAGCCCAGAAAGCAGGTAGAACAACTTTTGTGGTGCCTTTCAGCTGCCTACCAAGGTAGTGTAAAAACTACTAAGAGAACTCCTGTCTGGCACCTTCCCCGGTGGAGTTGTGCATGGGGTGTCTTTGGAACATTTTGTCACCGGCCGAGTCCAAAATTCAGCTTTTCCCCATCTCAGCCCAGAAAGCAGGAAGAACAACTTTTGTGGTGTTCTTTTGATGCCTACCGGAGCAATGTAAAAACTACCAACAGAACTCGTCCCTGGCACCTTCGCTAGTGGAGTTGTGCATGGGGTGTGTTTGGAACATTTTTTCACCGGCCGACTCCAAAATTCAGCGGTTCCCCATCTCAGCCCAGAAAGCAGGTAGAACAACTTTTGTGGCGTCCTTTTGATGCCTACAGGAGCAATGTAAAAACTACCAGGAGAACTCCTGTCTGGCACCTTCCCCGGTGGAGTTGTGCATGGGGTGTCTTTGGAACATTTTGTCACCGGCCGACTCCAAAATTCAGCGGTTCCCCATCTCAGCCCAGAAAGCAGGAAGAACAACTTTTGTGGTGTCTTTCAGATGCCTACCGGAGCAATGTAAAAACTACCAGGAGAACTCCTGTCTGGCACCTTCCCCGGTGGAGTTGTGCATGGGGTGTGTTTGGAACATTTTGTCACCAGCCGAGTCCAAAATTCAGCGGTTCCCCATCTCAGCCCAGAAAGCAGGTAGAACAACTTTTGTGGTGCCTTTCAGCTGCCTACCAAGGTAGTGTAAAAACTACTAAGAGAACTCCTGTCTGGCACCTTCCCCGGTGGAGTTGTGCAGGGGGTGTCTTTGGAACATTTTGTCACCGGCCGAGTCCAAAATTCAGCGGTTCCCCATCTCAGCCCAGAAAGCAGGTAGAACAACTTTTGTGGTGTCCTTTTGATGCCTACCGGAGCAATGTAAAAACTACCAACAGAACTCGTCCCTGGCACCTTCGCTAGTGGAGTTGTGCATGGGGTGTATTTATTAAAATTTTGTCACCAGCCGAGTCCAAAATTCAGCTGTTCCCCATCTCAGCCCAGAAAGCAGGTAGAATAACTTTTGTGGTGCCTTTCAGCTGCCTACCAAGGTAGTGTAAAAACTACCAAGAGAACTCCTGCCTGGCACCTTCCCCGGTGGAGTTGTGCATGGGGTGTGTTTGGAACATTTTGTCACCGGCCGAGTCCAAAATTCAGCGGTTCCCCATCTCAGCCCAGAAAGCAGGTAGAACAACTTTTGTGGTGTCCTTTTGATGCCTACCGGAGCAATGTAAAAACTACCAACAGAACTCGTCCCTGGCACCTTCGCTAGTGGAGTTGTGCATGGGGTGTATTTATTAAAATTTTGTCACCAGCCGAGTCCAAAATTCAGCTGTTCCCCATCTCAGCCCAGAAAGCAGGTAGAACAACTTTTGTGGTGCCTTTCAGCTGCCTACCAAGGTAGTGTAAAAACTATTAAGAGAACTCCTGCCTGGCACCTTCCCCGGTGGAGTTGTGCATGGGGTGTCTTTGGAACATTTTGTCACCGGCCGAGTCCAAAATTCAGCGGTTCCCCATCTCAGCCCAGAAAGCAGGTAGAACAACTTTTGTGGTGTCTTTCAGATGCCTACCGGAGCAATGTACAAACTATTAAGAGAACTCCTGTCTGGCACCTTCCCCGGTGGAGTTGTGCATGGCGTGTGTTTGGAACATTTTGTCACCGGCCGAGTCCAAAATTCAGCGGTTCCCCATCTCAGCCCAGAAAGCAGGTAGAACAACTTTTGTGGTGTCTTTCAGATGCCTACCGGAGCAATGTAAAAACTACCAGGAGAACTCCTGTCTGGCACCTTCCCCGGTGGAGTTGTGCATGGGGTGTGTTTGGAACATTTTGTCACCGGCCGACTCCAAAATTCAGCGGTTCCCCATCTCAGCCCAGAAAGCAGGAAGAACAACTTTTGTGGTGCCTTTCAAATGCCTACCAAGGTAGTGTAAAAACTATTAAGAGAACTCCTGTCTGGCACCTTCCCCGGTGGAGTTGTGCATGGGGTGTGTTTGGAACATTTTGTCACCGGCCGACTCCAAAATTCAGCGGTTCCCCATCTCAGCCCAGAAAGCAGGTAGAACAACTTTTGTGGTGTCTTTCAGATGCCTACCGGAGCAATGTAAAAACTACCAGGAGAACTCCTGTCTGGCACCTTCCCCGGTGGAGTTGTGCATGGCGTGTGTTTGGAACATTTTGTCACCGGCCGAGTCCAAAATTCAGCGGTTCCCCATCTCAGCCCAGAAAGCAGGTAGAACAACTTTTGTGGTGTCTTTCAGATGCCTACCGGAGCAATGTAAAAACTACCAGGAGAACTCCTGTCTGGCACCTTCCCCGGTGGAGTTGTGCATGGGGTGTGTTTGGAACATTTTGTCACCAGCCGAGTCCAAAATTCAGCGGTTCCCCATCTCAGCCCAGAAAGCAGGTAGAACAACTTTTGTGGTGCCTTTCAGATGCCTACCAAGGTAGTGTAAAAACTACTAAGAGAACTCCTGTCTGGCACCTTCCCCGGTGGAGTTGTGCATGGGGTGTGTTTGGAACATTTTGTCACCGGCCGACTCCAAAATTCAGCAGTTCCCCATCTCAGCCCAGAAAGCAGGTAGAACAACTTTTGTGGTGTCTTTCAGATGCCTACCGGAGCAATGTAAAAACTACCAGGAGAACTCCTGTCTGGCACCTTCCCCGGTGGAGTTGTGCATGGGGTGTGTTCGGAACATTTTGTCACCAGCCGAGTCCAAAAATTCAGCGGTTCCCCATCTCAGCCCAGAAAGCAGGTAGAACAACTTTTGTGGTGCCTTTCAGCTGCCTACCAAGGTAGTGTAAAAACTATCAAGAGAACTCTTGTCTGGCACCTTCCCCGGTGGAGTTGTGCATGGGGTGTGTTTGGAACATTTTGTCACCAGCCGAGTCCAAAATTCAGCGGTTCCCCATCTCAGCCCAGAAAGCAGGTAGAACAACTTTTGTGGTGTCTTTCAGATGCCTACCGGAGCAATGTAAAAACTACCAGGAGAACTCCTGTCTGGCACCTTCCCCGGTGGAGTTGTGCATGGGGTGTGTTTGGAACATTTTGTCACCGGCCGACTCCAAAATTCAGCGGTTCCCCATCTCAGCCCAGAAAGCAGGAAGAACAACTTTTGTGGTGTCTTTCAGGTTCCTACCAAGGTAGTGTAAAAACTACTAAGAGAACTCCTGTCTGGCACCTTCCCCGGTGGAGTTGTGCCGGGGGGTGTGTTTGGAACATTTTGTCACCGGCCGACTCCAAAATTCAGCGGTTCCCCATCTCAGCCCAGAAAGCAGGTAGAACAACTTTTGTGGTGTCTTTCAGATGCCTACCGGAGCAGTGTAAAAACTACCAGGAGAACTCCTGTCTGGCACCTTCCCCGGTGGAGTTGTGCATGGGGTGTGTTTGGAACATTTTGTCACCGGCCGAGTCCAAAATTCAGCGGTTCCCCATCTCAGCCCAGAAAGCAGGTAGAACAACTTTTGTGGTGCCTTTCAGCTGCCTACCAAGGTAGTGTAAAAACTACCAGGAGAACTCCTGTCTGGCACCTTCCCCGGTGGAGTTGTGCATGGGGTGTGTTTGGAACATTTTGTCACCGGCCGACTCCAAAATTCAGCGGTTCCCCATCTCAGCCCAGAAAGCAGGTAGAACAACTTTTGTGGTGTCTTTCAGATGCCTACCGGAGCAATGTAAAAACTACCAGGAGAACTCCTGCCTGGCACCTTCCCCGGTGGAGTTGTGCATGGGGTGTGTTTGGAACATTTTGTCACCGGCCGACTCCAAAATTCAGCGGTTCCCCATCTCAGCCCAGAAAGCAGGAAGAACAACTTTTGTGGTGTCTTTCAGGTTCTTACCAAGGTAGTGTAAAAACTACCATCAGAACTCCTGCCCGGCACCTTCCCCGGTGGAGTTGTGCATGGGGTGTCTTTGGAACATTTTGTCACCGGCCGAGTCCAAAATTCAGCGGTTCCCCATCTCAGCCCAGAAAGCAGGTAGAACAACTTTTGTGGTGTCCTTTTGATGCCTACCGGAGCAATGTAAAAACTACCAACAGAACTCGTCCCTGGCACCTTCGCTAGTGGTGTTGTGCATGGGGTGTATTTATTAAAATTTTGTCACCAGCCGAGTCCAAAATTCAGCGGTTCCCCATCTCAGCCCAGAAAGCAGGTAGAACAACTTTTGTGGTGTCCTTTTGATGCCTACAGGAGCAATGTAAAAACTACCAACAGAACTCGTCCCTGGCACCTTCCCCGGTGGAGTTGTGCATGGGGTGTGTTTGGAACATTTTGTCACCGGCCGAGTCCAAAATTCAGCGGTTCCCCATCTCAGCCCAGAAAGCAGGAAGAACAACTTTTGTGGTGTCTTTCAGATGCCTACCGGAGCAATGTAAAAACTACCAGGAGAACTCCTGTCTGGCACCTTCCCCGGTGGAGTTGTGCATGGGGTGTGTTTGGAACATTTTGTCACCGGCCGACTCCAAAATTCAGCGGTTCCCCATCTCAGCCCAGAAAGCAGGTAGAACAACTTTTGTGGTGCCTTGCAGCTGCCTACCAAGGTAGTGTAAAAACTACCAGGAGAACTCCTGTCTGGCACCTTCCCCTGTGGAGTTGTGCATGGCGTGTGTTTGGAACATTTTGTCACCGGCCGAGTCCAAAATTCAGCGGTTCCCCATCTCAGCCCAGAAAGCAGGTAGAACAACTTTTGTGGTGTCCTTTTGATGCCTACCGGAGCAATGTAAAAACTACCAACAGAACTCGTCCCTGGCACCTTCGCTAGTGGAGTTGTGCATGGGGTGTATTTATTAAAATTTTGTCACCAGCCGAGTCGAAAATTCAGCGGTTCCCCATCTCAGCCCAGAAAGCAGGTAGAACAACTTTTGTGGTGTCTTTCAGATGCCTACCAGAGCAATGTAAAAACTACCAGGAGAACTCCTGTCTGGCACCTTCCCCGGTGGAGTTGTGCATGGGGTGTGTTTGGAACATTTTGTCACCGGCCGACTCCAAAATTCAGCGGTTCCCCATCTCAGCCCAGAAAGCAGGTAGAACAACTTTTGTGGTGTCTTTCAGATGCCTACCGGAGCAATGTAAAAACTACCAGGAGAACTCCTGTCTGGCACCTTCGCTAGTGGAGTTGTGCATGGGGTGTGTTCGGAACATTTTGTCACCAGCCGAGTCCAAAAATTCAGCGGTTCCCCATCTCAGCCCAGAAAGCAGGTAGAACAACTTTTGTGGTGCCTTTCAGCTGCCTACCAAGGTAGTGTAAAAACTACCAAGAGAACTCCTGCCTGGCACCTTCCCCGGTGGAGTTGTGCATGGGGTGTCTTTGGAACATTTTGTCACCGGCCGAGTCCAAAATTCAGCGATTCCCCATCTCAGCCCAGAAAGCAGGTAGAACAACTTTTGTGGTGTCTTTCAGATGCCTACCGGAGCAATGTAAAAACTACCAGGAGAACTCCTGTCTGGCACCTTCCCCGGTGGAGTTGTGCATGGGGTGTGTTTGGAACATTTTGTCACCGGCCGACTCCAAAATTCAGCGGTTCCCCATCTCAGCCCAGAAAGCAGGTAGAACAACTTTTGTGGTGTCTTTCAGATGGCTACTGGAGCAATGTAAAAACTACCAACAGAACTCGTCCCTGGCACCTTCGCTAGTGGAGTTGTGCATGGGGTGTATTTATTAAAATTTTGTCACCAGCCGAGTCCAAAATTCAGCTGTTCCCCATCTCAGCCCAGAAAGCAGGTAGAACAACTTTTGTGGTGCCTTTCAGCTGCCTACCAAGGTAGTGTAAAAACTACTAAGAGAACTCCTGCCTGGCACCTTCCCCGGTGGAGTTGTGCATGGGGTGTCTTTGGAACATTTTGTCACCGGCCGAGTCCAAAATTCAGCGGTTCCCCATCTCAGCCCAGAAAGCAGGTAGAACAACTTTTGTGGTGTCTTTCACATGCCTACCGGAGCAATGTAAAAACTACCAGGAGAACTCCTGTCTGGCACCTTCCCCGGTGGAGTTGTGCATGGGGTGTGTTTGGAACATTTTGTCACCGGCCGACTCCAAAATTCAGCGGTTCCCCATCTCAGCCCAGAAAGCAGGTAGAACAACTTTTGTGGTGTCTTTCAGATGCCTACCGGAGCAATGTAAAAACTACCAGGAGAACTCCTGTCTGGCACCTTCCCCGGTGGAGTTGTGCATGGGGTGTGTTCGGAACATTTTGTCACCAGCCGAGTCCAAAAATTCAGCGGTTCCCCATCTCAGCCCAGAAAGCAGGTAGAACAACTTTTGTGGTGCCTTTCAGCTGCCTACCAAGGTAGTGTAAAAACTACCAAGAGAACTCCTGCCTGGCACCTTCCCCGGTGGAGTTGTGCATGGGGTGTCTTTGGAACATTTTGTCACCGGCCGAGTCCAAAATTCAGCGATTCCCCATCTCAGCCCAGAAAGCAGGTAGAACAACTTTTGTGGTGTCTTTCAGATGCCTACCGGAGCAATGTAAAAACTACCAGGAGAACTCCTGTCTGGCACCTTCCCCGGTGGAGTTGTGCATGGGGTGTGTTTGGAACATTTTGTCACCGGCCGACTCCAAAATTCAGCGGTTCCCCATCTCAGCCCAGAAAGCAGGTAGAACAACTTTTGTGGTGTCTTTCAGATGGCTACTGGAGCAATGTAAAAACTACCAACAGAACTCGTCCCTGGCACCTTCGCTAGTGGAGTTGTGCATGGGGTGTATTTATTAAAATTTTGTCACCAGCCGAGTCCAAAATTCAGCTGTTCCCCATCTCAGCCCAGAAAGCAGGTAGAACAACTTTTGTGGTGCCTTTCAGCTGCCTACCAAGGTAGTGTAAAAACTACTAAGAGAACTCCTGTCTGGCACCTTCCCCGGTGGAGTTGTGCATGGGGTGTCTTTGGAACATTTTGTCACCGGCTGAGTCCAAAATTCAGCGGTTCCCCATCTCAGCCCAGAAAGCAGGTAGAACAACTTTTGTGGTGTCTTTCAGATGCCTACCGGAGCAATGTAAAAACTACCAGGAGAACTCCTGTCTGGCACCTTCCCCGGTGGAGTTGTGCATGGGGTGTGTTTGGAACATTTTGTCACCGGCCGACTCCAAAATTCAGCGGTTCCCCATCTCAGCCCAGAAAGCAGGTAGAACAACTTTTGTGGTGCCTTTCAGCTGCCTACCAAGGTAGTGTAAAAACTATTAAGAGAACTCCTGTCTGGCACCTTCCCCGGTGGAGTTGTGCATGGGGTGTGTTTGGAACATTTTGTCACCGGCCGACTCCAAAATTCAGCGGTTCCCCATCTCAGCCCAGAAAGCAGGTAGAACAACTTTTGTGGTGTCTTTCACATGCCTACCGGAGCAATGTAAAAACTACCAGGAGAACTCCTGTCTGGCACCTTCCCCGGTGGAGTTGTGCATGGCGTGTGTTTGGAACATTTTGTCACCGGCCGAGTCCAAAATTCAGCGGTTCCCCATCTCAGCCCAGAAAGCAGGTAGAACAACTTTTGTGGTGTCTTTCAGATGCCTACCGGAGCAATGTAAAAACTACCAGGAGAACTCCTGTCTGGCACCTTCCCCGGTGGAGTTGTGCATGGGGTGTGTTTGGAACATTTTGTCACCGGCCGACTCCAAAATTCAGCGGTTCCCCATCTCAGCCCAGAAAGCAGGTAGAACAACTTTTGTGGTGTCTTTCAGATGCCTACCGGAGCAATGTAAAAACTACCAGGAGAACTCCTGTCTGGCACCTTCCCCGGTGGAGTTGTGCATGGGGTGTGTTTGGAACATTTTGTCACCGGCCGACTCCAAAATTCAGCGATTCCCCATCTCAGCCCAGAAAGCAGGAAGAACAACTTTTGTGGTGTCTTTCAGATGCCTACCGGAGCAATGTAAAAACTACCAGGAGAACTCCTGTCTGGCACCTTCCCCGTTGGAGTTGTGCATGGGGTGTGTTCGGAACATTTTGTCACCAGCCGAGTCCAAAAATTCAGCGGTTCCCCATCTCAGCCCAGAAAGCAGGTAGAACAACTTTTGTGGTGCCTTTCAGCTGCCTACCAAGGTAGTGTAAAAACTATCAAGAGAACTCTTGTCTGGCACCTTCCCCGGTGGAGTTGTGCATGGGGTGTGTTTGGAACATTTTGTCACCAGCCGAGTCCAAAATTCAGCGGTTCCCCATCTCAGCCCAGAAAGCAGGTAGAACAACTTTTGTGGTGTCTTTCAGATGCCTACCGGAGCAATGTAAAAACTACCAGGAGAACTCCTGTCTGGCACCTTCCCCGGTGGAGTTGTGCATGGCGTGTGTTTGGAACATTTTGTCACCGGCCGAGTCCAAAATTCAGCGGTTCCCCATCTCAGCCCAGAAAGCAGGTAGAACAACTTTTGTGGTGTCTTTCAGATGCCTACCAGAGCAATGTAAAAACTACCAGGAGAACTCCTGTCTGGCACCTTCCCCGGTGGAGTTGTGCATGGGGTGTGTTTGGAACATTTTGTCACCGGCCGACTCCAAAATTCAGCGGTTCCCCATCTCAGCCCAGAAAGCAGGTAGAACAACTTTTGTGGTGTCTTTCAGATGCCTACCGGAGCAATGTAAAAACTACCAGGAGAACTCCTGTCTGGCACCTTCCCCGGTGGAGTTGTGCATGGGGTGTGTTCGGAACATTTTGTCACCAGCCGAGTCCAAAAATTCAGCGGTTCCCCATCTCAGCCCAGAAAGCAGGTAGAACAACTTTTGTGGTGCCTTTCAGCTGCCTACCAAGGTAGTGTAAAAACTACCAAGAGAACTCCTGCCTGGCACCTTCCCCGGTGGAGTTGTGCATGGGGTGTCTTTGGAACATTTTGTCACCGGCCGAGTCCAAAATTCAGCGATTCCCCATCTCAGCCCAGAAAGCAGGTAGAACAACTTTTGTGGTGTCTTTCAGATGCCTACCGGAGCAATGTAAAAACTACCAGGAGAACTCCTGTCTGGCACCTTCCCCGGTGGAGTTGTGCATGGGGTGTGTTTGGAACATTTTGTCACCGGCCGACTCCAAAATTCAGCGGTTCCCCATCTCAGCCCAGAAAGCAGGTAGAACAACTTTTGTGGTGTCTTTCAGATGCCTACCGGAGCAATGTAAAAACTACCAGGAGAACTCCTGTCTGGCACCTTCGCTAGTGGAGTTGTGCATGGGGTGTATTTATTAAAATTTTGTCACCAGCCGAGTCCAAAATTCAGCTGTTCCCCATCTCAGCCCAGAAAGCAGGTAGAACAACTTTTGTGGTGCCTTTCAGCTGCCTACCAAGGTAGTGTAAAAACTACTAAGAGAACTCCTGCCTGGCACCTTCCCCGGTGGAGTTGTGCATGGGGTGTCTTTGGAACATTTTGTCACCGGCCGAGTCCAAAATTCAGCGGTTCCCCATCTCAGCCCAGAAAGCAGGAAGAACAACTTTTGTGGTGTTCTTTTGATGCCTACCGGAGCAATGTAAAAACTACCAACAGAACTCGTCCCTGGCACCTTCGCTAGTGGAGTTGTGCATGGGGTGTGTTTGGAACATTTTTTCACCGGCCGACTCCAAAATTCAGCGGTTCCCCATCTCAGCCCAGAAAGCAGGTAGAACAACTTTTGTGGTGTCTTTCAGATGCCTACCGGAGCAATGTAAAAACTACCAGGAGAACTCCTGTCTGGCACCTTCCCCGGTGGAGTTGTGCATGGGGTGTCTTTGGAACATTTTGTCACCGGCCGAGTCCAAAATTCAGCGGTTCCCCATCTCAGCCCAGAAAGCAGGAAGAACAACTTTTGTGGTGTCTTTCAGATGCCTACCGGAGCAATGTAAAAACTACCAGGAGAACTCCTGTCTGGCACCTTCCCCGGTGGAGTTGTGCATGGGGTGTGTTCGGAACATTTTGTCACCAGCCGAGTCCAAAATTCAGCGGTTCCCCATCTCAGCCCAGAAAGCAGGTAGAACAACTTTTGTGGTGCCTTTCAGCTCCCTACCAAGGTAGTGTAAAAACTACTAAGAGAACTCCTGTCTGGCACCTTCCCCGGTGGAGTTGTGCAGGGGGTGTGTTTGGAACATTTTGTCACCGGCCGAGTCCAAAATTCAGCGGTTCCCCATCTCAGCCCAGAAAGCAGGTAGAACAACTTTTGTGGTGTCTTTCAGATGCCTACCGGAGCAATGTAAAAACTACCAGGAGAACTCCTGTCTGGCACCTTCCCCGGTGGAGTTGTGCATGGGGTGTGTTTGGAACATTTTGTCACCGGCCGACTCCAAAATTCAGCGGTTCCCCATCTCAGCCCAGAAAGCAGGAAGAACAACTTTTGTCGTGTCTTTCAGATGCCTACCGGAGCAATGTAAAAACTACCAGGAGAACTCCTGCCTGGCACCTTCCCCGGTGGAGTTGTGCATGGGGTGTGTTTGGAACATTTTGTCACCGGCCGAGTCCAAAATTCAGCGATTCCCCATCTCAGCCCAGGAAGCAGGTAGAACAACTTTTGTGGTGTCTTTCAGATGCCTACCGGAGCAATGTAAAAACTACCAGGAGAACTCCTGTCTGGCACCTTCCCCGGTGGAGTTGTGCATGGGGTGTGTTCGGAACATTTTGTCACCGGCCGACTCCAAAATTCAGCGATTCCCCATCTCAGCCCAGAAAGCAGGAAGAACAACTTTTGTGGTGTCTTTCAGATGCCTACCGGAGCAATGTAAAAACTACCAGGAGAACTCCTGTCTGGCACCTTCCCCGGTGGAGTTGTGCATGGGGTGTGTTTGGAACATTTTGTCACCAGCCGAGTCCAAAATTCAGCGGTTCCCCATCTCAGCCCAGAAAGCAGGTAGAACAACTTTTGTGGTGCCTTTCAGCTGCCTACCAAGGTAGTGTAAAAACTACCAGGAGAACTCCTGTCTGGCACCTTCCCCGGTGGAGTTGTGCATGGGGTGTCTTTGGAACATTTTGTCACCGGCCGAGTCCAAAATTCAGCGATTCCCCATCTCAGCCCAGAAAGCAGGAAGAACAACTTTTGTGGTGTCCTTTTGATGCCTACAGGAGCAATGTAAAAACTACCAGGAGAACTCCTGTCTGGCACCTTCCCCGGTGGAGTTGTGCATGGGGTGTCTTTGGAACATTTTGTCACCGGCCGACTCCAAAATTCAGCGGTTCCCCATCTCAGCCCAGAAAGCAGGTAGAACAACTTTTGTGGTGTCTTTCAGATGCCTACCGGAGCAATGTAAAAACTACCAGGAGAACTCCTGTCTGGCACCTTCCCCGGTGGAGTTGTGCATGGGGTGTGTTTGGAACATTTTGTCACCAGCCGAGTCCAAAATTCAGCGGTTCCCCATCTCAGCCCAGAAAGCAGGTAGAACAACTTTTGTGGTGTCTTTCAGATGCCTACCGGAGCAATGTAAAAACTACCAGGAGAACTCCTGTCTGGCACCTTCCCCGGTGGAGTTGTGCATGGGGTGTGTTTGGAACATTTTGTCACCGGCCGACTCCAAAATTCAGCGGTTCCCCATCTCAGCCCAGAAAGCAGGTAGAACAACTTTTGTGGTGTCCTTTTGATGTCTACCGGAGCAATGTAAAAACTAACAACAGAACTCGTCCCTGGCACCTTCGCTAGTGGAGTTGTGCATGGGGTGTATTTATTAAAATTTTGTCACCAGCCGAGTCCAAAATTCAGCTGTTCCCCATCTCAGCCCAGAAAGCAGGTAGAACAACTTTTGTGGTGCCTTTCAGCTGCCTACCAAGGTAGTGTAAAAACTACTAAGAGAACTCCTGTCTGGCACCTTCCCCGGTGGAGTTGTGCATGGGGTGTCTTTGGAACATTTTGTCACCGGCCGAGTCCAAAATTCAGCGATTCCCCATCTCAGCCCAGAAAGCAGGAAGAACAACTTTTGTGGTGTTCTTTTGATGCCTACCGGAGCAATGTAAAAACTACCAACAGAACTCGTCCCTGGCACCTTCGCTAGTGGAGTTGTGCATGGGGTGTGTTTGGAACATTTTTTCACCGGCCGACTCCAAAATTCAGCGGTTCCCCATCTCAGCCCAGAAAGCAGGTAGAACAACTTTTGTGGTGTCTTTCAGATGCCTACCGGAGCAATGTAAAAACTACCAGGAGAACTCCTGTCTGGCACCTTCCCCGGTGGAGTTGTGCATGGGGTGTCTTTGGAACATTTTGTCACCGGCCGACTCCAAAATTCAGCGGTTCCCCATCTCAGCCCAGAAAGCAGGAAGAACAACTTTTGTGGTGTCTTTCAGATGCCTACCGGAGCAATGTAAAAACTACCAGGAGAACTCCTGTCTGGCACCTTCCCCGGTGGAGTTGTGCATGGGGTGTGTTTGGAACATTTTGTCACCAGCCGAGTCCAAAATTCAGCGGTTCCCCATCTCAGCCCAGAAAGCAGGTAGAACAACTTTTGTGGTGCCTTTCAGCTGCCTACCAAGGTAGTGTAAAAACTACCAGGAGAACTCCTGTCTGGCACCTTCCCCGGTGGAGTTGTGCAGGGGGTGTGTTTGGAACATTTTGTCACCGGCCGAGTCCAAAATTCAGCGGTTCCCCATCTCAGCCCAGAAAGCAGGTAGAACAACTTTTGTGGTGTCCTTTTGATGCCTACCGGAGCAATGTAAAAACTACCAACAGAACTCGTCCCTGGCACCTTCGCTAGTGGAGTTGTGCATGGGGTGTATTTATTAAAATTTTGTCACCAGCCGAGTCCAAAATTCAGCTGTTCCCCATCTCAGCCCAGAAAGCAGGTAGAATAACTTTTGTGGTGCCTTTCAGCTGCCTACCAAGGTAGTGTAAAAACTATCAAGAGAACTCCTGCCTGGCACCTTCCCCGGTGGAGTTGTGCATGGGGTGTCTTTGGAACATTTTGTCACCGGCCGAGTCCAAAATTCAGCGGTTCCCCATCTCAGCCCAGAAAGCAGGTAGAACAACTTTTGTGGTGCCTTTCAGGTGCCTACCAAGGTAGTGTAAAAACTATTAAGAGAACTCCTGTCTGGCACCTTCCCCGGTGGAGTTGTGCATGGCGTGTGTTTGGAACATTTTGTCACCGGCCGACTCCAAAATTCAGCGGTTCCCCATCTCAGCCCAGAAAGCAGGTAGAACAACTTTTGTGGTGTCTTTCAGATGCCTACCGGAGCAATGTAAAAACTACCAGGAGAACTCCTGTCTGGCACCTTCCCCGGTGGAGTTGTGCATGGGGTGTGTTTGGAACATTTTGTCACCGGCCGGCTCCAAAATTCAGCGGTTCCCCATCTCAGCCCAGAAAGCAGGAAGAACAACTTTTGTGGTGTCTTTCAGATGCCTACCGGAGCAATGTAAAAACTACCAGGAGAACTCCTGTCTGGCACCTTCCCCGGTGGAGTTGTGCATGGGGTGTGTTTGGAACATTTTGTCACCAGCCGAGTCCAAAATTCAGCGGTTCCCCATCTCAGCCCAGAAAGCAGGTAGAATAACTTTTGTGGTGCCTTTCAGCTGCCTACCAAGGTAGTGTAAAAACCACTAAGAGAACTCCTGTCTGGCACCTTCCCCGGTGGAGTTGTGCATGGGGTGTGTTTGGAACATTTTGTCACCGGCCGAGTCCAAAATTCAGCGGTTCCCCATCTCAGCCCAGAAAGCAGGTAGAACAACTTTTGTGGTGTCCTTTTGATGCCTACCGGAGCAATGTAAAAACTACCAACAGAACTCGTCCCTGGCACCTTCGCTAGTGGAGTTGTGCATGGGGTGTATTTATTAAAATTTTGTCACCAGCCGAGTCCAAAATTCAGCTGTTCCCCATCTCAGCCCAGAAAGCAGGTAGAACAACTTTTGTGGTGCCTTTCAGCTGCCTACCAAGGTAGTGTAAAAACTGTTAAGAGAACTCCTACCTGGCACCTTCCCCGGTGGAGTTGTGCATGGGGTGTCTTTGGAACATTTTGTCACCGGCCGAGTCCAAAATTCAGCGGTTCCCCATCTCAGCCCAGAAAGCAGGTAGAACAACTTTTGTGGTGTCTTTCAGATGCCTACCGGAGCAATGTAAAAACTATTAAGAGAACTCCTGTCTGGCACCTTCCCCGGTGGAGTTGTGCATGGCGTGTGTTTGGAACATTTTGTCACCGGCCGAGTCCAAAATTCAGCGGTTCCCCATCTCAGCCCAGAAAGCAGGTAGAACAACTTTTGTGGTGTCTTTCAGATGCCTACCGGAGCAATGTAAAAACTACCAGGAGAACTCCTGTCTGGCACCTTCCCCGGTGGAGTTGTGCATGGGGTGTGTTTGGAACATTTTGTCACCGGCCGACTCCAAAATTCAGCGGTTCCCCATCTCAGCCCAGAAAGCAGGAAGAACAACTTTTGTGGTGCCTTTCAAATGCCTACCAAGGTAGTGTAAAAACTATTAAGAGAACTCCTGTCTGGCACCTTCCCCGGTGGAGTTGTGCATGGGGTGTGTTTGGAACATTTTGTCACCGGCCGACTCCAAAATTCAGCGGTTCCCCATCTCAGCCCAGAAAGCAGGTAGAACAACTTTTGTGGTGTCTTTCACATGCCTACCGGAGCAATGTAAAAACTACCAGGAGAACTCCTGTCTGGCACCTTCCCCGGTGGAGTTGTGCATGGGGTGTGTTTGGAACATTTTGTCACCGGCCGAGTCCAAAATTCAGCGGTTCCCCATCTCAGCCCAGAAAGCAGGTAGAACAACTTTTGTGGTGTCTTTCAGATGCCTACCGGAGCAATGTAAAAACTACCAGGAGAACTCCTGTCTGGCACCTTCCCCGGTGGAGTTGTGCATGGCGTGTGTTTGGAACATTTTGTCACCGGCCGACTCCAAAATTCAGCGGTTCCCCATCTCAGCCCAGAAAGCAGGTAGAACAACTTTTGTGGTGTCTTTCACATGCCTACCGGAGCAATGTAAAAACTACCAGGAGAACTCCTGTCTGGCACCTTCCCCGGTGGAGTTGTGCATGGGGCTGTGTTTGGAACATTTTGTCACCGGCCGACTCCAAAATTCAGCGATTCCCCATCTCAGCCCAGAAAGCAGGAAGAACAACTTTTGTGGTGTCTTTCAGATGCCTACCGGAGCAATGTAAAAACTACCAGGAGAACTCCTGTCTGGCACCTTCCCCGTTGGAGTTGTGCATGGGGTGTGTTCGGAACATTTTGTCACCAGCCGAGTCCAAAAATTCAGCGGTTCCCCATCTCAGCCCAGAAAGCAGGTAGAACAACTTTTGTGGTGCCTTTCAGCTGCCTACCAAGGTAGTGTAAATAATATCAAGAGAACTCTTGTCTGGCACCTTCCCCGGTGGAGTTGTGCATGGGGTGTGTTTGGAACATTTTGTCACCAGCCGAGTCCAAAATTCAGCGGTTCCCCATCTCAGCCCAGAAAGCAGGTAGAACAACTTTTGTGGTGTCTTTCAGATGCCTACCGGAGCAATGTAAAAACTACCAGGAGAACTCCTGTCTGGCACCTTCCCCGGTGGAGTTGTGCAGGGGGTGTGTTTGGAACATTTTGTCACCGGCCGAGTCCAAAATTCAGCGATTCCCCATCTCAGCCCAGGAAGCAGGTAGAACAACTTTTGTGGTGTCTTTCAGATGCCTACCGGAGCAATGTAAAAACTACCAACAGAACTCCTGTCTGGCACCTTCCCCGGTGGAGTTGTGCATGGGGTGTGTTCGGAACATTTTGTCACCGGCCGACTCCAAAATTCAGCGATTCCCCATCTCAGCCCAGAAAGCAGGAAGAACAACTTTTGTGGTGTCTTTCAGATGCCTACCGGAGCAATGTAAAAACTACCAGGAGAACTCCTGTCTGGCACCTTCCCCGGTGGAGTTGTGCATGGGGTGTGTTTGGAACATTTTGTCACCAGCCGAGTCCAAAATTCAGCGGTTCCCCATCTCAGCCCAGAAAGCAGGTAGAACAACTTTTGTGGTGCCTTTCAGCTGCCTACCAAGGTAGTGTAAAAACTACCAAGAGAACTCCTGTCTGGCACCTTCCCCGGTGGAGTTGTGCATGGGGTGTCTTTGGAACATTTTGTCACCGGCCGAGTCCAAAATTCAGCGATTCCCCATCTCAGCCCAGAAAGCAGGAAGAACAACTTTTGTGGTGTCCTTTTGATGCCTACAGGAGCAATGTAAAAACTACCAGGAGAACTCCTGTCTGGCACCTTCCCCGGTGGAGTTGTGCATGGGGTGTCTTTGGAACATTTTGTCACCGGCCGACTCCAAAATTCAGCGGTTCCCCATCTCAGCCCAGAAAGCAGGTAGAACAACTTTTGTGGTGTCTTTCAGATGCCTACCGGAGCAATGTAAAAACTACCAGGAGAACTCCTGTCTGGCACCTTCCCCGGTGGAGTTGTGCATGGGGTGTGTTTGGAACATTTTGTCACCAGCCGAGTCCAAAATTCAGCGGTTCCCCATCTCAGCCCAGAAAGCAGGTAGAACAACTTTTGTGGTGTCTTTCAGATGCCTACCGGAGCAATGTAAAAACTACCAGGAGAACTCCTGTCTGGCACCTTCCCCGGTGGAGTTGTGCATGGGGTGTGTTTGGAACATTTTGTCACCGGCCGACTCCAAAATTCAGCGGTTCCCCATCTCAGCCCAGAAAGCAGGTAGAACAACTTTTGTGGTGTCCTTTTGATGTCTACCGGAGCAATGTAAAAACTACCAACAGAACTCGTCCCTGGCACCTTCGCTAGTGGAGTTGTGCATGGGGTGTATTTATTAAAATTTTGTCACCAGCCGAGTCCAAAATTCAGCTGTTCCCCATCTCAGCCCAGAAAGCAGGTAGAACAACTTTTGTGGTGCCTTTCAGCTGCCTACCAAGGTAGTGTAAAAACTACTAAGAGAACTCCTGTCTGGCACCTTCCCCGGTGGAGTTGTGCATGGGGTGTCTTTGGAACATTTTGTCACCGGCCGAGTCCAAAATTCAGCGATTCCCCATCTCAGCCCAGAAAGCAGGAAGAACAACTTTTGTGGTGTTCTTTTGATGCCTACCGGAGCAATGTAAAAACTACCAACAGAACTCGTCCCTGGCACCTTCGCTAGTGGAGTTGTGCATGGGGTGTGTTTGGAACATTTTTTCACCGGCCGACTCCAAAATTCAGCGGTTCCCCATCTCAGCCCAGAAAGCAGGTAGAACAACTTTTGTGGTGTCTTTCAGATGCCTACCGGAGCAATGTAAAAACTACCAGGAGAACTCCTGTCTGGCACCTTCCCCGGTGGAGTTGTGCATGGGGTGTCTTTGGAACATTTTGTCACCGGCCGACTCCAAAATTCAGCGGTTCCCCATCTCAGCCCAGAAAGCAGGAAGAACAACTTTTGTGGTGTCTTTCAGATGCCTACCGGAGCAATGTAAAAACTACCAGGAGAACTCCTGTCTGGCACCTTCCCCGGTGGAGTTGTGCATGGGGTGTGTTTGGAACATTTTGTCACCAGCCGAGTCCAAAATTCAGCGGTTCCCCATCTCAGCCCAGAAAGCAGGTAGAACAACTTTTGTGGTGCCTTTCAGCTGCCTACCAAGGTAGTGTAAAAACTACTAAGAGAACTCCTGTCTGGCACCTTCCCCGGTGGAGTTGTGCAGGGGGTGTGTTTGGAACATTTTGTCACCGGCCGACTCCAAAATTCAGCGGTTCCCCATCTCAGCCCAGAAAGCAGGTAGAACAACTTTTGTGGTGTCCTTTTGATGCCTACCGGAGCAATGTAAAAACTACCAACAGAACTCGTCCCTGGCACCTTCGCTAGTGGAGTTGTGCATGGGGTGTATTTATTAAAATTTTGTCACCAGCCGAGTCCAAAATTCAGCTGTTCCCCATCTCAGCCCAGAAAGCAGGTAGAATAACTTTTGTGGTGCCTTTCAGCTGCCTACCAAGGTAGTGTAAAAACTATCAAGAGAACTCCTGCCTGGCACCTTCCCCGGTGGAGTTGTGCATGGGGTGTCTTTGGAACATTTTGTCACCGGCCGAGTCCAAAATTCAGCGGTTCCCCATCTCAGCCCAGAAAGCAGGTAGAACAACTTTTGTGGTGCCTTTCAGGTGCCTACCAAGGTAGTGTAAAAACTATTAAGAGAACTCCTGTCTGGCACCTTCCCCGGTGGAGTTGTGCATGGCGTGTGTTTGGAACATTTTGTCACCGGCCGACTCCAAAATTCAGCGGTTCCCCATCTCAGCCCAGAAAGCAGGTAGAACAACTTTTGTGGTGTCTTTCAGATGCCTACCGGAGCAATGTAAAAACTACCAGGAGAACTCCTGTCTGGCACCTTCCCCGGTGGAGTTGTGCATGGGGTGTGTTTGGAACATTTTGTCACCGGCCGGCTCCAAAATTCAGCGGTTCCCCATCTCAGCCCAGAAAGCAGGAAGAACAACTTTTGTGGTGTCTTTCAGATGCCTACCGGAGCAATGTAAAAACTACCAGGAGAACTCCTGTCTGGCACCTTCCCCGGTGGAGTTGTGCATGGGGTGTGTTTGGAACATTTTGTCACCAGCCGAGTCCAAAATTCAGCGGTTCCCCATCTCAGCCCAGAAAGCAGGTAGAATAACTTTTGTGGTGCCTTTCAGCTGCCTACCAAGGTAGTGTAAAAACTACTAAGAGAACTCCTGTCTGGCACCTTCCCCGGTGGAGTTGTGCATGGGGTGTGTTTGGAACATTTTGTCACCGGCCGAGTCCAAAATTCAGCGGTTCCCCATCTCAGCCCAGAAAGCAGGTAGAACAACTTTTGTGGTGTCCTTTTGATGCCTACCGGAGCAATGTAAAAACTACCAACAGAACTCGTCCCTGGCACCTTCGCTAGTGGAGTTGTGCATGGGGTGTATTTATTAAAATTTTGTCACCAGCCGAGTCCAAAATTCAGCTGTTCCCCATCTCAGCCCAGAAAGCAGGTAGAACAACTTTTGTGGTGCCTTTCAGCTGCCTACCAAGGTAGTGTAAAAACTGTTAAGAGAACTCCTACCTGGCACCTTCCCCGGTGGAGTTGTGCATGGGGTGTCTTTGGAACATTTTGTCACCGGCCGACTCCAAAATTCAGCGGTTCCCCATCTCAGCCCAGAAAGCAGGTAGAACAACTTTTGTGGTGTCTTTCAGATGCCTACCGGAGCAATGTAAAAACTATTAAGAGAACTCCTGTCTGGCACCTTCCCCGGTGGAGTTGTGCATGGCGTGTGTTTGGAACATTTTGTCACCGGCCGAGTCCAAAATTCAGCGGTTCCCCATCTCAGTCCAGAAAGCAGGTAGAACAACTTTTGTGGTGTCTTTCAGATGCCTACCGGAGCAATGTAAAAACTACCAGGAGAACTCCTGTCTGGCACCTTCCCCGGTGGAGTTGTGCATGGGGTGTGTTTGGAACATTTTGTCACCGGCCGACTCCAAAATTCAGCGGTTCCCCATCTCAGCCCAGAAAGCAGGAAGAACAACTTTTGTGGTGCCTTTCAAATGCCTACCAAGGTAGTGTAAAAACTATTAAGAGAACTCCTGTCTGGCACCTTCCCCGGTGGAGTTGTGCATGGGGTGTGTTTGGAACATTTTGTCACCGGCCGACTCCAAAATTCAGCGGTTCCCCATATCAGCCCAGAAAGCAGGTAGAACAACTTTTGTGGTGTCTTTCACATGCCTACCGGAGCAATGTAAAAACTACCAGGAGAACTCCTGTCTGGCACCTTCCCCGGTGGAGTTGTGCATGGCGTGTGTTTGGAACATTTTGTCACCGGCCGAGTCCAAAATTCAGCGGTTCCCCATCTCAGCCCAGAAAGCAGGTAGAACAACTTTTGTGGTGTCTTTCAGATGCCTACCGGAGCAATGTAAAAACTACCAGGAGAACTCCTGTCTGGCACCTTCCCCGGTGGAGTTGTGCATGGCGTGTGTTTGGAACATTTTGTCACCGGCCGACTCCAAAATTCAGCGGTTCCCCATCTCAGCCCAGAAAGCAGGTAGAACAACTTTTGTGGTGTCTTTCAGATGCCTACCGGAGCAATGTAAAAACTACCAGGAGAACTCCTGTCTGGCACCTTCCCCGGTGGAGTTGTGCCGGGGGGTGTGTTTGGAACATTTTGTCACCGGCCGACTCCAAAATTCAGCGATTCCCCATCTCAGCCCAGAAAGCAGGAAGAACAACTTTTGTGGTGTCTTTCAGATGCCTACCGGAGCAATGTAAAAACTACCAGGAGAACTCCTGTCTGGCACCTTCCCCGTTGGAGTTGTGCATGGGGTGTGTTCGGAACATTTTGTCACCAGCCGAGTCCAAAAATTCAGCGGTTCCCCATCTCAGCCCAGAAAGCAGGTAGAACAACTTTTGTGGTGCCTTTCAGCTGCCTACCAAGGTAGTGTAAATACTATCAAGAGAACTCTTGTCTGGCACCTTCCCCGGTGGAGTTGTGCATGGGGTGTGTTTGGAACATTTTGTCACCAGCCGAGTCCAAAATTCAGCGGTTCCCCATCTCAGCCCAGAAAGCAGGTAGAACAACTTTTGTGGTGTCTTTCAGATGCCTACCGGAGCAATGTAAAAACTACCAGGAGAACTCCTGTCTGGCACCTTCCCCGGTGGAGTTGTGCATGGGGTGTGTTTGGAACATTTTGTCACCGGCCGACTCCAAAATTCAGCGGTTCCCCATCTCAGCCCAGAAAGCAGGTAGAACAACTTTTGTGGTGCCTTTCAGCTGCCTACCAAGGTAGTGTAAAAACTACCAGGAGAACTCCTGTCTGGCACCTTCCCCGGTGGAGTTGTGCATGGGGTGTCTTTGGAACATTTTGTCACCGGCCGACTCCAAAATTCAGCGGTTCCCCATCTCAGCCCAGAAAGCAGGTAGAACAACTTTTGTGGTGTCTTTCAGATGCCTACCGGAGCAATGTAAAAACTACCAGGAGAACTCCTGTCTGGCACCTTCCCCGGTGGAGTTGTGCATGGCGTGTGTTTGGAACATTTTGTCACCGGCCGACTCCAAAATTCAGCGGTTCCCCATCTCAGCCCAGAAAGCAGGTAGAACAACTTTTGTGGTGCCTTTCAGCTGCCTACCAAGGTAGTGTAAAAACTACCAAGAGAACTCCTGCCTGGCACCTTCCCCGGTGGAGTTGTGCATGGGGTGTGTTTGGAACATTTTGTCACCGGCCGAGTCCAAAATTCAGCGGTTCCCCATCTCAGCCCAGAAAGCAGGTAGAACAACTTTTGTGGTGCCTTTCAGCTGCCTACCAAGGTAGTGTAAAAACTATTAAGAGAACTCCTGTCTGGCACCTTCCCCGGTGGAGTTGTGCATGGGGTGTGTTTGGAACATTTTGTCACCGGCCGACTCCAAAATTCAGCGGTTCCCCATCTCAGCCCAGAAAGCAGGTAGAACAACTTTTGTGGTGTCTTTCAGATGCCTACCGGAGCAATGTAAAAACTACCAGGAGAACTCCTGTCTGGCACCTTCCCCGGTGGAGTTGTGCATGGCGTGTGTTTGGTATATTTTGTCACCAGCCGAGTCCAAAATTCAGCGGTTCCCCATCTCAGCCCAGAAAGCAGGTAGAACAACTTTTGTGGTGCCTTTCAGCTGCCTACCAAGGTAGTGTAAAAACTACCAAGAGAACTCCTGCCTGGCACCTTCCCCGGTGGAGTTGTGCATGGGGTGTCTTTGGAACATTTTGTCACCGGCCGAGTCCAAAATTCAGCGATTCCCCATCTCAGCCCAGAAAGCAGGAAGAACAACTTTTGTGGTGTCCTTTTGATGCCTACAGGAGCAATGTAAAAACTACCAGGAGAACTCCTGTCTGGCACCTTCCCCGGTGGAGTTGTGCATGGCGTGTGTTTGGAACATTTTGTCACCGGCCGACTCCAAAATTCAGCGATTCCCCATCTCAGCCCAGAAAGCAGGTAGAACAACTTTTGTGGTGCCTTTCAGATGCCTACCGGAGCAATGTAAAAACTACCAGGAGAACTCCTGTCTGGCACCTTCCCCGTTGGAGTTGTGCATGGGGTGTGTTCGGAACATTTTGTCACCAGCCGAGTCCAAAAATTCAGCGGTTCCCCATCTCAGCCCAGAAAGCAGGTAGAACAACTTTTGTGGTGCCTTTCAGCTGCCTACCAAGGTAGTGTAAAAACTATCAAGAGAACTCTTGTCTGGCACCTTCCCCGGTGGAGTTGTGCATGGGGTGTGTTTGGAACATTTTGTCACCAGCCGAGTCCAAAATTCAGCGGTTCCCCATCTCAGCCCAGAAAGCAGGTAGAACAACTTTTGTGGTGTCTTTCAGATGCCTACCGGAGCAATGTAAAAACTACCAGGAGAACTCCTGTCTGGCACCTTCCCCGGTGGAGTTGTGCATGGGGTGTGTTCGGAACATTTTGTCACCAGCCGAGTCCAAAAATTCAGCGGTTCCCCATCTCAGCCCAGAAAGCAGGTAGAACAACTTTTGTGGTGCCTTTCAGCTGCCTACCAAGGTAGTGTAAAAACTACCAGGAGAACTCCTGTCTGGCACCTTCCCCGGTGGAGTTGTGCATGGGGTGTCTTTGGAACATTTTGTCACCGGCCGACTCCAAAATTCAGCGGTTCCCCATCTCAGCCCAGAAAGCAGGTAGAACAACTTTTGTGGTGCCTTTCAGCTGCCTACCAAGGTAGTGTAAAAACTACCAAGAGAACTCCTGCCTGGCACCTTCCCCGGTGGAGTTGTGCATGGGGTGTCTTTGGAACATTTTGTCACCGGCCGAGTCCAAAATTCAGCGATTCCCCATCTCAGCCCAGAAAGCAGGAAGAACAACTTTTGTGGTGTCCTTTTGATGCCTACAGGAGCAATGTAAAAACTATTAAGAGAACTCCTGTCTGGCACCTTCCCCGGTGGAGTTGTGCATGGGGTGTGTTTGGAACATTTTGTCACCGGCCGAGTCCAAAATTCAGCGGTTCCCCATCTCAGCCCAGAAAGCAGGTAGAACAACTTTTGTGGTGCCTTTCAGCTGCCTACCAAGGTAGTGTAAAAACTACCAAGAGAACTCCTGCCTGGCACCTTCCCCGGTGGAGTTGTGCATGGGGTGTGTTTGGAACATTTTGTCACCGGCCGACTCCAAAATTCAGCGGTTCCCCATCTCAGCCCAGAAAGCAGGTAGAACAACTTTTGTGGTGCCTTTCAGCTGCCTACCAAGGTAGTGTAAAAACTATTAAGAGAACTCCTGTCTGGCACCTTCCCCGGTGGAGTTGTGCATGGGGTGTGTTTGGAACATTTTGTCACCGGCCGACTCCAAAATTCAGCGGTTCCCCATCTCAGCCCAGAAAGCAGGTAGAACAACTTTTGTGGTGTCTTTCAGATGCCTACCGGAGCAATGTAAAAACTACCAGGAGAACTCCTGTCTGGCACCTTCCCCGGTGGAGTTGTGCATGGCGTGTGTTTGGTATATTTTGTCACCAGCCGAGTCCAAAATTCAGCGGTTCCCCATCTCAGCCCAGAAAGCAGGTAGAACAACTTTTGTGGTGCCTTTCAGCTGCCTACCAAGGTAGTGTAAAAACTACCAAGAGAACTCCTGCCTGGCACCTTCCCCGGTGGAGTTGTGCATGGGGTGTCTTTGGAACATTTTGTCACCGGCCGAGTCCAAAATTCAGCGATTCCCCATCTCAGCCCAGAAAGCAGGAAGAACAACTTTTGTGGTGTCCTTTTGATGCCTACAGGAGCAATGTAAAAACTACCAGGAGAACTCCTGTCTGGCACCTTCCCCGGTGGAGTTGTGCATGGCGTGTGTTTGGAACATTTTGTCACCGGCCGACTCCAAAATTCAGCGATTCCCCATCTCAGCCCAGAAAGCAGGTAGAACAACTTTTGTGGTGCCTTTCAGATGCCTACCGGAGCAATGTAAAAACTACCAGGAGAACTCCTGTCTGGCACCTTCCCCGTTGGAGTTGTGCATGGGGTGTGTTCGGAACATTTTGTCACCAGCCGAGTCCAAAAATTCAGCGGTTCCCCATCTCAGCCCAGAAAGCAGGTAGAACAACTTTTGTGGTGCCTTTCAGCTGCCTACCAAGGTAGTGTAAAAACTATCAAGAGAACTCTTGTCTGGCACCTTCCCCGGTGGAGTTGTGCATGGGGTGTGTTTGGAACATTTTGTCACCAGCCGAGTCCAAAATTCAGCGGTTCCCCATCTCAGCCCAGAAAGCAGGTAGAACAACTTTTGTGGTGTCTTTCAGATGCCTACCGGAGCAATGTAAAAACTACCAGGAGAACTCCTGTCTGGCACCTTCCCCGGTGGAGTTGTGCATGGGGTGTGTTCGGAACATTTTGTCACCAGCCGAGTCCAAAAATTCAGCGGTTCCCCATCTCAGCCCAGAAAGCAGGTAGAACAACTTTTGTGGTGCCTTTCAGCTGCCTACCAAGGTAGTGTAAAAACTACCAGGAGAACTCCTGTCTGGCACCTTCCCCGGTGGAGTTGTGCATGGGGTGTCTTTGGAACATTTTGTCACCGGCCGACTCCAAAATTCAGCGGTTCCCCATCTCAGCCCAGAAAGCAGGTAGAACAACTTTTGTGGTGCCTTTCAGCTGCCTACCAAGGTAGTGTAAAAACTACCAAGAGAACTCCTGCCTGGCACCTTCCCCGGTGGAGTTGTGCATGGGGTGTCTTTGGAACATTTTGTCACCGGCCGAGTCCAAAATTCAGCGATTCCCCATCTCAGCCCAGAAAGCAGGAAGAACAACTTTTGTGGTGTCCTTTTGATGCCTACAGGAGCAATGTAAAAACTATTAAGAGAACTCCTGTCTGGCACCTTCCCCGGTGGAGTTGTGCATGGGGTGTGTTTGGAACATTTTGTCACCGGCCGAGTCCAAAATTCAGCGGTTCCCCATCTCAGCCCAGAAAGCAGGTAGAACAACTTTTGTGGTGTCTTTCAGATGCCTACCGGAGCAATGTAAAAACTACCAGGAGAACTCCTGTCTGGCACCTTCCCCGGTGGAGTTGTGCATGGGGTGTGTTTGGAACATTTTGTCACCGGCCGACTCCAAAATTCATCGGTTCCCCATCTCAGCCCAGAAAGCAGGTAGAACAACTTTTGTGGTGCCTTTCAGCTGCCTACCAAGGTAGTGTAAAAACTACCAAGAGAACTCCTGCCTGGCACCTTCCCCGGTGGAGTTGTGCATGGGGTGTGTTTGGAACATTTTGTCACCGGCCGAGTCCAAAATTCAGCGGTTCCCCATCTCAGCCCAGAAAGCAGGTAGAACAACTTTTGTGGTGTCTTTCAGATGCCTACCGGAGCAATGTAAAAACTACCAGGAGAACTCCTGCCTGGCACCTTCCCCGGTGGAGTTGTGCATGGCGTGTGTTTGGAACATTTTGTCACCGGCCGAGTCCAAAATTCAGCGGTTCCCCATCTCAGCCCAGAAAGCAGGTAGAACAACTTTTGTGGTGCCTTTCAGCTGCCTACCAAGGTAGTGTAAAAACTATTAAGAGAACTCCTGTCTGGCACCTTCCCCGGTGGAGTTGTGCATGGGGTGTGTTTGGAACATTTTGTCACCGGCCGACTCCAAAATTCAGCGGTTCCCCATCTCAGCCCAGAAAGCAGGTAGAACAACTTTTGTGGTGTCTTTCAGATGCCTACCGGAGCAATGTAAAAACTACCAGGAGAACTCCTGCCTGGCACCTTCCCCGGTGGAGTTGTGCATGGCGTGTGTTTGGAACATTTTGTCACCGGCCGACTCCAAAATTCAGCGGTTCCCCATCTCAGCCCAGAAAGCAGGTAGAACAACTTTTGTGGTGTCTTTCAGATGGCTACTGGAGCAATGTAAAAACTACCAGGAGAACTCCTGCCTGGCACCTTCCCCGGTGGAGTTGTGCATGGGGTGTGTTTGGAACATTTTGTCACCGGCCGACTCCAAAATTCAGCGGTTCCCCATCTCAGCCCAGAAAGCAGGTAGAACAACTTTTGTGGTGTCTTTCAGATGCCTACCAGAGCAATGTAAAAACTACCAGGAGAACTCCTGTCTGGCACCTTCCCCGGTGGAGTTGTGCATGGGGTGTGTTTGGAACATTTTGTCACCAGCCGAGTCCAAAATTCAGCGGTTCCCCATCTCAGCCCAGAAAGCAGGTAGAACAACTTTTGTGGTGCCTTTCAGATGCCTACCAAGGTAGTGTAAAAACTACTAAGAGAACTCCTGTCTGGCACCTTCCCCGGTGGAGTTGTGCATGGGGTGTGTTTGGAACATTTTGTCACCGGCCGACTCCAAAATTCAGCAGTTCCCCATCTCAGCCCAGAAAGCAGGTAGAACAACTTTTGTGGTGTCTTTCAGATGCCTACCAGAGCAATGTAAAAACTACCAGGAGAACTCCTGTCTGGCACCTTCCCCGGTGGAGTTGTGCATGGGGTGTGTTTGGAACATTTTGTCACCGGCCGACTCCAAAATTCAGCGGTTCCCCATCTCAGCCCAGAAAGCAGGTAGAACAACTTTTGTGGTGTCTTTCAGGTGCCTACCGGAGCAATGTAAAAACTACCAGGAGAACTCCTGTCTGGCACCTTCCCCGGTGGAGTTGTGCATGGGGTGTGTTTGGAACATTTTTTCACCGGCCGACTCCAAAATTCAGCGATTCCCCATCTCAGCCCAGAAAGCAGGAAGAACAACTTTTGTGGTGTCTTTCAGATGCCTACCGGAGCAATGTAAAAACTACCAGGAGAACTCCTGTCTGGCACCTTCCCCGGTGGAGTTGTGCATGGGGTGTGTTTGGAACATTTTGTCACCGGCCGACTCCAAAATTCAGCGGTTCCCCATCTCAGCCCAGAAAGCAGGTAGAACAACTTTTGTGGTGCCTTTCAGCTGCCTACCAAGGTAGTGTAAAAACTACCAAGAGAACTCCTGCCTGGCACCTTCCCCGGTGGAGTTGTGCATGGGGTGTGTTTGGAACATTTTGTCACCGGCCGACTCCAAAATTCAGCGATTCCCCATCTCAGCCCAGAAAGCAGGTAGAACAACTTTTATGGTGTCTATCAGATGCCTACGGGAGCAATGTAAAAACTACCAGGAGAACTCCTGTCTGGCACCTTCCCCGGTGGAGTTGTGCATGGGGTGTGTTTGGAACATTTTGTCACCGGCCGACTCCAAAATTCAGCGGTTCCCCATCTCAGCCCAGAAAGCAGGAAGAACAACTTTTGTGGTGTCTTTCAGATGCCTACCGGAGCAATGTAAAAACTACCAGGAGAACTCCTGTCTGGCACCTTCCCCGGTGGAGTTGTGCATGGCGTGTGTTTGGAACATTTTGTCACCGGCCGAGTCCAAAATTCAGCGGTTCCCCATCTCAGCCCAGAAAGCAGGTAGAACAACTTTTGTGGTGCCTTTCAGCTGCCTACCAAGGTAGTGTAAAACCTACCAAGAGAACTCCTGCCTGGCACCGTCCCCGGTGGAGTTGTGCATGGGGTGTCTTTGGAACATTTTGTCACCGGCCGACTCCAAAATTCAGCGATTCCCCATCTCAGCCCAGAAAGCAGGAAGAACAACTTTTGTGGTGTCCTTTTGATGCCTACAGGAGCAATGTAAAAACTACCAACAGAACTCGTCCCTGGCACCTTCGCTAGTGGAGTTGTGCATGGGGTGTGTTTGGAACATTTTGTCACCGGCCGAGTCCAAAATTCAGCGGTTCCCCATCTCAGCCCAGAAAGCAGGTAGAACAACTTTTGTGGTGTCTTTCAGATGCCTACCGGAGCAATGTAAAAACTACCAGGAGAACTCCTGTCTGGAACCTTCCCCGGTGGAGTTGTGCATGGCGTGTGTTTGGAACATTTTGTCACCAGCCGAGTCCAAAATTCAGCGGTTCCCCATCTCAGCCCAGAAAGCAGGTAGAACAACTTTTGTGGTGTCTTTCAGATGCCTACCGGAGCAATGTAAAAACTACCAGGAGAACTCCTGTCTGGCACCTTCCCCGGTGGAGTTGTGCATGGCGTGTGTCTTTGGAACATTTTGTCACCGGCCGACTCCAAAATTCAGTGGTTCCCCATCTCAGCCCAGAAAGCAGGTAGAACAACTTTTGTGGTGCCTTTCAGCTGCCTACCAAGGTAGTGTAAAAACTATTAAGAGAACTCCTGTCTGGCACCTTCCCCGGTGGAGTTGTGCATGGGGTGTGTTTGGAACATTTTGTCACCGGCCGACTCCAAAATTCAGCGGTTCCCCATCTCAGCCCAGAAAGCAGGTAGAACAACTTTTGTGGTGTCTTTCAGATGCCTACCGGAGCAATGTAAAAACTACCAGGAGAACTCCTGCCTGGCACCTTCCCCGGTGGAGTTGTGCATGGGGTGTGTTTGGAACATTTTGTCACCGGCCGACTCCAAAATTCAGCGGTTCCCCATCTCAGCCCAGAAAGCAGGTAGAACAACTTTTGTGGTGTCTTTCAGATGCCTACCAGAGCAATGTAAAAACTACCAGGAGAACTCCTGTCTGGCACCTTCCCCGGTGGAGTTGTGCATGGGGTGTGTTTGGAACATTTTGTCACCGGCCGACTCCAAAATTCAGCGGTTCCCCATCTCAGCCCAGAAAGCAGGTAGAACAACTTTTGTGGTGTCTTTCAGGTGCCTACCGGAGCAATGTAAAAACTACCAGGAGAACTCCTGTCTGGCACCTTCCCCGGTGGAGTTGTGCATGGGGTGTGTTTGGAACATTTTTTCACCGGCCGACTCCAAAATTCAGCGATTCCCCATCTCAGCCCAGAAAGCAGGAAGAACAACTTTTGTGGTGTCTTTCAGATGCCTACCGGAGCAATGTAAAAACTACCAGGAGAACTCCTGTCTGGCACCTTCCCCGGTGGAGTTGTGCATGGGGTGTGTTTGGAACATTTTGTCACCGGCCGAGTCCAAAATTCAGCGATTCCCCATCTCAGCCCAGAAAGCAGGTAGAACAACTTTTATGGTGTCTATCAGATGCCTACGGGAGCAATGTAAAAACTATTAAGAGAACTCCTGTCTGGCACCTTCCCCGGTGGAGTTGTGCATGGGGTGTGTTTGGAACATTTTGTCACCGGCCGAGTCCAAAATTCAGCGATTCCCCATCTCAGCCCAGAAAGCAGGAAGAACAACTTTTGTGGTGTCTTTCAGATGCCTACCGGAGCAATGTAAAAACTACCAGGAGAACTCCTGTCTGGCACCTTCCCCGGTGGAGTTGTGCATGGCGTGTGTTTGGAACATTTTGTCACCGGCCGAGTCCAAAATTCAGCGGTTCCCCATCTCAGCCCAGAAAGCAGGTAGAACAACTTTTGTGGTGCCTTTCAGCTGCCTACCAAGGTAGTGTAAAAACTACCAAGAGAACTCCTGCCTGGCACCTTCCCCGGTGGAGTTGTGCATGGGGTGTCTTTGGAACATTTTGTCACCGGCCGACTCCAAAATTCAGCGATTCCCCATCTCAGCCCAGAAAGCAGGAAGAACAACTTTTGTGGTGTCCTTTTGATGCCTACAGGAGCAATGTAAAAACTACCAACAGAACTCGTCCCTGGCACCTTCGCTAGTGGAGTTGTGCATGGGGTGTGTTTGGAACATTTTGTCACCGGCCGAGTCCAAAATTCAGCGGTTCCCCATCTCAGCCCAGAAAGCAGGTAGAACAACTTTTGTGGTGTCTTTCAGATGCCTACCGGAGCAATGTAAAAACTACCAGGAGAACTCCTGTCTGGAACCTTCCACGGTGGAGTTGTGCATGGCGTGTGTTTGGAACATTTTGTCACCGGCCGAGTCCAAAATTCAGCGGTTCCCCATCTCAGCCCAGAAAGCAGGTAGAACAACTTTTGTGGTGTCTTTCAGATGCCTACCGGAGCAATGTAAAAACTACCAGGAGAACTCCTGTCTGGCACCTTCCCCGGTGGAGTTGTGCATGGGGTGTGTTTGGAACATTTTGTCACCGGCCGACTCCAAAATTCAGCGGTTCCCCATCTCAGCCCAGAAAGCAGGTAGAACAACTTTTGTGGTGCCTTTCAGCTGCCTACCAAGTTAGTGTAAAAACTATTAAGAGAACTCCTGTCTGGCACCTTCCCCGGTGGAGTTGTGCATGGGGTGTGTTCGAAACATTTTGTCACCGGCCGAGTCCAAAATTCAGCGGTTCCCCATCTCAGCCCAGAAAGCAGGTAGAACAACTTTTGTGGTGTCTTTTAGATGCCTACCAAGGTAGTGTAAAAACTACCAGGAGAACTCCTGTCTGGCACCTTCCCCGGTGGAGTTGTGCATGGCGTGTGTTTGGAACATTTTGTCACCGGCCGAGTCCAAAATTCAGCGGTTCCCCATCTCAGCCCAGAAAGCAGGTAGAACAACTTTTGTGGTGCCTTTCAGCTGCCTACCAAGGTAGTGTAAAAACTACCAAGAGAACTCCTGCCTGGCACCTTCCCCGGTGGAGTTGTGCATGGGGTGTCTTTGGAACATTTTGTCACCGGCCGACTCCAAAATTCAGCGATTCCCCATCTCAGCCCAGAAAGCAGGAAGAACAACTTTTGTGGTGTCCTTTTGATGCCTACAGGAGCAATGTAAAAACTACCAACAGAACTCGTCCCTGGCACCTTTGCTAGTGGAGTTGTGCATGGGGTGTGTTTGGAACATTTTGTCACCGGCCGAGTCCAAAATTCAGCGGTTCCCCATCTCAGCCCAGAAAGCAGGTAGAACAACTTTTGTGGTGTCTTTCAGATGCCTACCGGAGCAATGTAAAAACTACCAAGAGAACTCCTGTCTGGAACCTTCCCCGGTGGAGTTGTGCATGGCGTGTGTTTGGAACATTTTGTCACCGGCCGACTCCAAAATTCAGCGGTTCCCCATCTCAGCCCAGAAAGCAGGTAGAACAACTTTTGTGGTGTCTTTCAGATGCCTACCGGAGCAATGTAAAAACTACCAGGAGAACTCCTGTCTGGCACCTTCCCCGGTGGAGTTGTGCATGGGGTGTGTTTGGAACATTTTGTCACCGGCCGACTCCAAAATTCAGCGGTTCCCCATCTCAGCCCAGAAAGCAGGTAGAACAACTTTTGTGGTGCCTTTCAGCTGCCTACCAAGTTAGTGTAAAAACTATTAAGAGAACTCCTGTCTGGCACCTTCCCCGGTGGAGTTGTGCATGGGGTGTGTTTGGAACATTTTGTCACCGGCCGACTCCAAAATTCAGCGGTTCCCCATCTCAGCCCAGAAAGCAGGTAGAACAACTTTTGTGGTGCCTTTCAGCTGCCTACCAAGGTAGTGTAAAAACTACTAAGAGAACTCCTGTCTGGCACCTTCCCCGGTGGAGTTGTGCATGGGGTGTGTTTGGAACATTTTGTCACCGGCCGAGTCCAAAATTCAGCGGTTCCCCATCTCAGCCCAGAAAGCAGGTAGAACAACTTTTGTGGTGTCTTTCAGATGCCTACCGGAGCAATGTAAAAACTACCAGGAGAACTCCTGTCTGGCACCTTCCCCGGTGGAGTTGTGCATGGGGTGTGTTTGGAACATTTTGTCACCGGCCGACTCCAAAATTCAGCGATTCCCCATCTCAGCCCAGAAAGCAGGAAGAACAACTTTTGTGGTGTCTTTCAGATGCCTACCGGAGCAATGTAAAAACTACCAGGAGAACTCCTGTCTGGCACCTTCCCCGGTGGAGTTGTGCATGGGGTGTGTTTGGAACATTTTGTCACCAGCCGAGTCCAAAATTCAGCGGTTCCCCATCTCAGCCCAGAAAGCAGGTAGAACAACTTTTGTGGTGCCTTTCAGCTGCCTACCAAGGTAGTGTAAAAACTACCAAGAGAACTCCTGCCTGGCACCTTCCCCGGTGGAGTTGTGCATGGGGTGTCTTTGGAACATTTTGTCACCGGCCGAGTCCAAAATTCAGCTATTCCCCATCTCAGCCCAGAAAGCAGGAAGAACAACTTTTGTGGCGTCCTTTTGATGCCTACAGGAGCAATGTAAAAACTACCAGGAGAACTCCTGTCTGGCACCTTCCCCGGTGGAGTTGTGCATGGGGTGTGTTTGGAACATTTTGTCACCAGCCGACTCCAAAATTCAGCGGTTCCCCATCTCAGCCCAGAAAGCAGGTAGAACAACTTTTGTGGTGTCTTTCAGATGCCTACCGGAGCAATGTAAAAACTACCAGGAGAACTCCTGTCTGGCACCTTCCCCGGTGGAGTTGTGCATGGGGTGTGTTTGGAACATTTTGTCACCGGCCGACTCCAAAATTCAGCGGTTCCCCATCTCAGCCCAGAAAGCAGGTAGAACAACTTTTGTGGTGTCTTTCAGATGCCTACCGGAGCAATGTAAAAACTACCAGGAGAACTCCTGTCTGGCACCTTCCCCGGTGGAGTTGTGCATGGGGTGTGTTTGGAACATTTTGTCACCGGCCGAGTCCAAAATTCAGCGGTTCCCCATCTCAGCCCAGAAAGCAGGTAGAACAACTTTTGTGGTGTCCTTTTGATGCCTACCGGAGCAATGTAAAAACTACCAACAGAACTCGTCCCTGGCACCTTCGCTAGTGGAGTTGTGCATGGGGTGTATTTATTAAAATTTTGTCACCAGCCGAGTCCAAAATTCAGCTGTTCCCCATCTCAGCCCAGAAAGCAGGTAGAACAACTTTTGTGGTGCCTTTCAGCTGCCTACCAAGGTAGTGTAAAAACTACTAAGAGAACTCCTGTCTGGCACCTTCCCCGGTGGAGTTGTGCAGGGTGTGTGTTTGGAACATTTTGTCACCGGCCGAGTCCAAAATTCAGCGGTTCCCCATCTCAGCCCAGAAAGCAGGTAGAACAACTTTTGTGGTGTCCTTTTGATGCCTACCGGAGCAATGTAAAAACTACCAACAGAACTCGTCCCTGGCACCTTCGCTAGTGGAGTTGTGCATGGGGTGTATTTATTAAAATTTTGTCACCAGCCGAGTCCAAAATTCAGCGGTTCCCCATCTCAGCCCAGAAAGCAGGTAGAACAACTTTTGTGGTGTCTTTCAGATGCCTACTGGAGCAATGTAAAAACTACCAGTAGAACTCCTGTCTGGCACCTTCCCCGGTGGAGTTGTGCATGGCGTGTGTTTGGAACATTTTGTCACCGGCCGAGTCCAAAATTCAGCGGTTCCCCATCTCAGCCCAGAAAGCAGGTAGAATAACTTTTGTGGTGTCTTTCAGATGCCTACCGGAGCAATGTAAAAACTACCAGGAGAACTCCTGTCTGGCACCTTCCCCGGTGGAGTTGTGCATGGGGTGTGTTTGGAACATTTTGTCACCGGCCGACTCCAAAATTCAGCGGTTCCCCATCTCAGCCCAGAAAGCAGGAAGAACAACTTTTGTGGTGTCTTTCAGATGCCTACCGGAGCAATGTAAAAACTACCAGGAGAACTCCTGTCTGGCACCTTCCCCGGTGGAGTTGTGCATGGGGTGTGTTTGGAACATTTTGTCACCAGCCGAGTCCAAAATTCAGCGGTTCCCCATCTCAGCCCAGAAAGCAGGTAGAACAACTTTTGTGGTGCCTTTCAGATGCCTACCAAGGTAGTGTAAAAACTACTAAGAGAACTCCTGTCTGGCACCTTCCCCGGTGGAGTTGTGCATGGGGTGTGTTTGGAACATTTTGTCACCGGCCGACTCCAAAATTCAGCGGTTCCCCATCTCAGCCCAGAAAGCAGGTAGAACAACTTTTGTGGTGTCTTTCAGATGCCTACCGGAGCAATGTAAAAACTACCAGGAGAACTCCTGTCTGGCACCTTCCCCGGTGGAGTTGTGCATGGGGTGTGTTTGGAACGTTTTGTCACCGGCCGACTCCAAAATTCAGCGGTTCCCCATCTCAGCCCAGAAAGCAGGTAGAATAACTTTTGTGGTGCCTTTCAGCTGCCTACCAAGGTAGTGTAAAAACTACCAGGAGAACTCCTGTCTGGCACCTTCCCCGGTGGAGTTGTGCATGGGGTGTGTTTGGAACATTTTGTCACCGGCCGACTCCAAAATTCAGCGATTCCCCATCTCAGCCCAGAAAGCAGGAAGAACAACTTTTGTGGTGTCCTTTTGATGCCTACAGGAGCAATGTAAAAACTACCAGGAGAACTCCTGTCTGGCACCTTCCCCGGTGGAGTTGTGCATGGCGTGTGTTTGGAACATTTTGTCACCGGCCGACTCCAAAATTCAGCGATTCCCCATCTCAGCCCAGAAAGCAGGTAGAACAACTTTTGTGGTGCCTTTCAGATGCCTACCGGAGCAATGTAAAAACTACCAGGAGAACTCCTGTCTGGCACCTTCCCCGGTGGAGTTGTGCATGGGGTGTGTTTGGAACATTTTGTCACCGGCCGACTCCAAAATTCAGCGATTCCCCATCTCAGCCCAGAAAGCAGGAAGAACAACTTTTGTGGTGTCTTTCAGATGCCTACCGGAGCAATGTAAAAACTACCAGGAGAACTCCTGTCTGGCACCTTCCCCGGTGGAGTTGTGCATGGGGTGTGTTTGGAACATTTTGTCACCAGCCGAGTCCAAAATTCAGCGGTTCCCCATCTCAGCCCAGAAAGCAGGTAGAACAACTTTTGTGGTGCCTTTCAGCTGCCTACCAAGGTAGTGTAAAAACTACCAAGAGAACTCCTGCCTGGCACCTTCCCCGGTGGAGTTGTGCATGGGGTGTCTTTGGAACATTTTGTCACCGGCCGAGTCCAAAATTCAGCTATTCCCCATCTCAGCCCAGAAAGCAGGAAGAACAACTTTTGTGGCGTCCTTTTGATGCCTACAGGAGCAATGTAAAAACTACCAGGAGAACTCCTGTCTGGCACCTTCCCCGGTGGAGTTGTGCATGGGGTGTGTTTGGAACATTTTGTCACCAGCCGACTCCAAAATTCAGCGGTTCCCCATCTCAGCCCAGAAAGCAGGTAGAACAACTTTTGTGGTGTCTTTCAGATGCCTACCGGAGCAATGTAAAAACTACCAGGAGAACTCCTGTCTGGCACCTTCCCCGGTGGAGTTGTGCATGGGGTGTGTTTGGAACATTTTGTCACCGGCCGACTCCAAAATTCAGCGGTTCCCCATCTCAGCCCAGAAAGCAGGTAGAACAACTTTTGTGGTGTCTTTCAGATGCCTACCGGAGCAATGTAAAAACTACCAGGAGAACTCCTGTCTGGCACCTTCCCCGGTGGAGTTGTGCATGGGGTGTGTTTGGAACATTTTGTCACCGGCCGACTCCAAAATTCAGCGGTTCCCCATCTCAGCCCAGAAAGCAGGTAGAACAACTTTTGTGGTGTCCTTTTGATGCCTACCGGAGCAATGTAAAAACTACCAACAGAACTCGTCCCTGGCACCTTCGCTAGTGGAGTTGTGCATGGGGTGTATTTATTAAAATTTTGTCACCAGCCGAGTCCAAAATTCAGCTGTTCCCCATCTCAGCCCAGAAAGCAGATAGAACAACTTTTGTGGTGCCTTTCAGCTGCCTACCAAGGTAGTGTAAAAACTACTAAGAGAACTCCTGTCTGGCACCTTCCCCGGTGGAGTTGTGCAGGGTGTGTGTTTGGAACATTTTGTCACCGGCCGAGTCCAAAATTCAGCGGTTCCCCATCTCAGCCCAGAAAGCAGGTAGAACAACTTTTGTGGTGTCCTTTTGATGCCTACCGGAGCAATGTAAAAACTACCAACAGAACTCGTCCCTGGCACCTTCGCTAGTGGAGTTGTGCATGGGGTGTATTTATTAAAATTTTGTCACCGGCCGAGTCCAAAATTCAGCGGTTCCCCATCTCAGCCCAGAAAGCAGGTAGAATAACTTTTGTGGTGTCTTTCAGATGCCTACCGGAGCAATGTAAAAACTACCAGGAGAACTCCTGTCTGGCACCTTCCCCGGTGGAGTTGTGCATGGGGTGTGTTTGGAACATTTTGTCACCGGCCGACTCCAAAATTCAGCGGTTCCCCATCTCAGCCCAGAAAGCAGGAAGAACAACTTTTGTGGTGTCTTTCAGATGCCTACCGGAGCAATGTAAAAACTACCAGGAGAACTCCTGTCTGGCACCTTCCCCGGTGGAGTTGTGCATGGGGTGTGTTTGGAACATTTTGTCACCAGCCGAGTCCAAAATTCAGCGGTTCCCCATCTCAGCCCAGAAAGCAGGTAGAACAACTTTTGTGGTGCCTTTCAGATGCCTACCAAGGTAGTGTAAAAACTACTAAGAGAACTCCTGTCTGGCACCTTCCCCGGTGGAGTTGTGCATGGGGTGTGTTTGGAACATTTTGTCACCGGCCGACTCCAAAATTCAGCGGTTCCCCATCTCAGCCCAGAAAGCAGGTAGAACAACTTTTGTGGTGTCTTTTAGATGCCTACCAAGGTAGTGTAAAAACTACCAGGAGAACTCCTGTCTGGCACCTTCCCCGGTGGAGTTGTGCATGGCGTGTGTTTGGAACATTTTGTCACCGGCCGAGTCCAAAATTCAGCGGTTCCCCATCTCAGCCCAGAAAGCAGGTAGAACAACTTTTGTGGTGCCTTTCAGCTGCCTACCAAGGTAGTGTAAAAACTACCAAGAGAACTCCTGCCTGGCACCTTCCCCGGTGGAGTTGTGCATGGGGTGTCTTTGGAACATTTTGTCACCGGCCGACTCCAAAATTCAGCGATTCCCCATCTCAGCCCAGAAAGCAGGAAGAACAACTTTTGTGGTGTCCTTTTGATGCCTACAGGAGCAATGTAAAAACTACCAACAGAACTCGTCCCTGGCACCTTCCCCGGTGGAGTTGTGCATGGGGTGTGTTTGGAACATTTTGTCACCGGCCGAGTCCAAAATTCAGCGGTTCCCCATCTCAGCCCAGAAAGCAGGTAGAACAACTTTTGTGGTGTCTTTCAGATGCCTACCGGAGCAATGTAAAAACTACCAAGAGAACTCCTGTCTGGAACCTTCCCCGGTGGAGTTGTGCATGGCGTGTGTTTGGAACATTTTGTCACCGGCCGACTCCAAAATTCAGCGGTTCCCCATCTCAGCCCAGAAAGCAGGTAGAACAACTTTTGTGGTGTCTTTCAGATGCCTACCGGAGCAATGTAAAAACTACCAGGAGAACTCCTGTCTGGCACCTTCCCCGGTGGAGTTGTGCATGGGGTGTGTTTGGAACATTTTGTCACCGGCCGACTCCAAAATTCAGCGGTTCCCCATCTCAGCCCAGAAAGCAGGTAGAACAACTTTTGTGGTGCCTTTCAGCTGCCTACCAAGTTAGTGTAAAAACTATTAAGAGAACTCCTGTCTGGCACCTTCCCCGGTGGAGTTGTGCATGGGGTGTGTTTGGAACATTTTGTCACCGGCCGACTCCAAAATTCAGCGGTTCCCCATCTCAGCCCAGAAAGCAGGTAGAACAACTTTTGTGGTGCCTTTCAGCTGCCTACCAAGGTAGTGTAAAAACTACTAAGAGAACTCCTGTCTGGCACCTTCCCCGGTGGAGTTGTGCATGGGGTGTGTTTGGAACATTTTGTCACCGGCCGAGTCCAAAATTCAGCGGTTCCCCATCTCAGCCCAGAAAGCAGGTAGAACAACTTTTGTGGTGTCTTTCAGATGCCTACCGGAGCAATGTAAAAACTACCAGGAGAACTCCTGTCTGGCACCTTCCCCGGTGGAGTTGTGCATGGGGTGTGTTTGGAACATTTTGTCACCGGCCGACTCCAAAATTCAGCGATTCCCCATCTCAGCCCAGAAAGCAGGAAGAACAACTTTTGTGGTGTCTTTCAGATGCCTACCGGAGCAATGTAAAAACTACCAGGAGAACTCCTGTCTGGCACCTTCCCCGGTGGAGTTGTGCATGGGGTGTGTTTGGAACATTTTGTCACCAGCCGAGTCCAAAATTCAGCGGTTCCCCATCTCAGCCCAGAAAGCAGGTAGAACAACTTTTGTGGTGCCTTTCAGCTGCCTACCAAGGTAGTGTAAAAACTACCAAGAGAACTCCTGCCTGGCACCTTCCCCGGTGGAGTTGTGCATGGGGTGTCTTTGGAACATTTTGTCACCGGCCGAGTCCAAAATTCAGCTATTCCCCATCTCAGCCCAGAAAGCAGGAAGAACAACTTTTGTGGCGTCCTTTTGATGCCTACAGGAGCAATGTAAAAACTACCAGGAGAACTCCTGTCTGGCACCTTCCCCGGTGGAGTTGTGCATGGGGTGTGTTTGGAACATTTTGTCACCAGCCGACTCCAAAATTCAGCGGTTCCCCATCTCAGCCCAGAAAGCAGGTAGAACAACTTTTGTGGTGTCTTTCAGATGCCTACCGGAGCAATGTAAAAACTACCAGGAGAACTCCTGTCTGGCACCTTCCCCGGTGGAGTTGTGCATGGGGTGTGTTTGGAACATTTTGTCACCGGCCGACTCCAAAATTCAGCGGTTCCCCATCTCAGCCCAGAAAGCAGGTAGAACAACTTTTGTGGTGTCTTTCAGATGCCTACCGGAGCAATGTAAAAACTACCAGGAGAACTCCTGTCTGGCACCTTCCCCGGTGGAGTTGTGCATGGGGTGTGTTTGGAACATTTTGTCACCGGCCGAGTCCAAAATTCAGCGGTTCCCCATCTCAGCCCAGAAAGCAGGTAGAACAACTTTTGTGGTGTCCTTTTGATGCCTACCGGAGCAATGTAAAAACTACCAACAGAACTCGTCCCTGGCACCTTCGCTAGTGGAGTTGTGCATGGGGTGTATTTATTAAAATTTTGTCACCAGCCGAGTCCAAAATTCAGCTGTTCCCCATCTCAGCCCAGAAAGCAGGTAGAACAACTTTTGTGGTGCCTTTCAGCTGCCTACCAAGGTAGTGTAAAAACTACTAAGAGAACTCCTGTCTGGCACCTTCCCCGGTGGAGTTGTGCAGGGTGTGTGTTTGGAACATTTTGTCACCGGCCGAGTCCAAAATTCAGCGGTTCCCCATCTCAGCCCAGAAAGCAGGTAGAACAACTTTTGTGGTGTCCTTTTGATGCCTACCGGAGCAATGTAAAAACTACCAACAGAACTCGTCCCTGGCACCTTCGCTAGTGGAGTTGTGCATGGGGTGTATTTATTAAAATTTTGTCACCAGCCGAGTCCAAAATTCAGCGGTTCCCCATCTCAGCCCAGAAAGCAGGTAGAACAACTTTTGTGGTGTCTTTCAGATGCCTACTGGAGCAATGTAAAAACTACCAGTAGAACTCCTGTCTGGCACCTTCCCCGGTGGAGTTGTGCATGGCGTGTGTTTGGAACATTTTGTCACCGGCCGAGTCCAAAATTCAGCGGTTCCCCATCTCAGCCCAGAAAGCAGGTAGAATAACTTTTGTGGTGTCTTTCAGATGCCTACCGGAGCAATGTAAAAACTACCAGGAGAACTCCTGTCTGGCACCTTCCCCGGTGGAGTTGTGCATGGGGTGTGTTTGGAACATTTTGTCACCGGCCGACTCCAAAATTCAGCGGTTCCCCATCTCAGCCCAGAAAGCAGGAAGAACAACTTTTGTGGTGTCTTTCAGATGCCTACCGGAGCAATGTAAAAACTACCAGGAGAACTCCTGTCTGGCACCTTCCCCGGTGGAGTTGTGCATGGGGTGTGTTTGGAACATTTTGTCACCAGCCGAGTCCAAAATTCAGCGGTTCCCCATCTCAGCCCAGAAAGCAGGTAGAACAACTTTTGTGGTGCCTTTCAGATGCCTACCAAGGTAGTGTAAAAACTACTAAGAGAACTCCTGTCTGGCACCTTCCCCGGTGGAGTTGTGCATGGGGTGTGTTTGGAACATTTTGTCACCGGCCGACTCCAAAATTCAGCGGTTCCCCATCTCAGCCCAGAAAGCAGGTAGAACAACTTTTGTGGTGTCTTTCAGATGCCTACCGGAGCAATGTAAAAACTACCAGGAGAACTCCTGTCTGGCACCTTCCCCGGTGGAGTTGTGCATGGGGTGTGTTTGGAACGTTTTGTCACCGGCCGACTCCAAAATTCAGCGGTTCCCCATCTCAGCCCAGAAAGCAGGTAGAATAACTTTTGTGGTGCCTTTCAGCTGCCTACCAAGGTAGTGTAAAAACTACCAGGAGAACTCCTGTCTGGCACCTTCCCCGGTGGAGTTGTGCATGGGGTGTGTTTGGAACATTTTGTCACCGGCCGACTCCAAAATTCAGCGATTCCCCATCTCAGCCCAGAAAGCAGGAAGAACAACTTTTGTGGTGTCCTTTTGATGCCTACAGGAGCAATGTAAAAACTACCAGGAGAACTCCTGTCTGGCACCTTCCCCGGTGGAGTTGTGCATGGCGTGTGTTTGGAACATTTTGTCACCGGCCGACTCCAAAATTCAGCGATTCCCCATCTCAGCCCAGAAAGCAGGTAGAACAACTTTTGTGGTGCCTTTCAGATGCCTACCGGAGCAATGTAAAAACTACCAGGAGAACTCCTGTCTGGCACCTTCCCCGGTGGAGTTGTGCATGGGGTGTGTTTGGAACATTTTGTCACCGGCCGACTCCAAAATTCAGCGATTCCCCATCTCAGCCCAGAAAGCAGGAAGAACAACTTTTGTGGTGTCTTTCAGATGCCTACCGGAGCAATGTAAAAACTACCAGGAGAACTCCTGTCTGGCACCTTCCCCGGTGGAGTTGTGCATGGGGTGTGTTTGGAACATTTTGTCACCAGCCGAGTCCAAAATTCAGCGGTTCCCCATCTCAGCCCAGAAAGCAGGTAGAACAACTTTTGTGGTGCCTTTCAGCTGCCTACCAAGGTAGTGTAAAAACTACCAAGAGAACTCCTGCCTGGCACCTTCCCCGGTGGAGTTGTGCATGGGGTGTCTTTGGAACATTTTGTCACCGGCCGAGTCCAAAATTCAGCTATTCCCCATCTCAGCCCAGAAAGCAGGAAGAACAACTTTTGTGGCGTCCTTTTGATGCCTACAGGAGCAATGTAAAAACTACCAGGAGAACTCCTGTCTGGCACCTTCCCCGGTGGAGTTGTGCATGGGGTGTGTTTGGAACATTTTGTCACCAGCCGACTCCAAAATTCAGCGGTTCCCCATCTCAGCCCAGAAAGCAGGTAGAACAACTTTTGTGGTGTCTTTCAGATGCCTACCGGAGCAATGTAAAAACTACCAGGAGAACTCCTGTCTGGCACCTTCCCCGGTGGAGTTGTGCATGGGGTGTGTTTGGAACATTTTGTCACCGGCCGACTCCAAAATTCAGCGGTTCCCCATCTCAGCCCAGAAAGCAGGTAGAACAACTTTTGTGGTGTCTTTCAGATGCCTACCGGAGCAATGTAAAAACTACCAGGAGAACTCCTGTCTGGCACCTTCCCCGGTGGAGTTGTGCATGGGGTGTGTTTGGAACATTTTGTCACCGGCCGACTCCAAAATTCAGCGGTTCCCCATCTCAGCCCAGAAAGCAGGTAGAACAACTTTTGTGGTGTCCTTTTGATGCCTACCGGAGCAATGTAAAAACTACCAACAGAACTCGTCCCTGGCACCTTCGCTAGTGGAGTTGTGCATGGGGTGTATTTATTAAAATTTTGTCACCAGCCGAGTCCAAAATTCAGCTGTTCCCCATCTCAGCCCAGAAAGCAGATAGAACAACTTTTGTGGTGCCTTTCAGCTGCCTACCAAGGTAGTGTAAAAACTACTAAGAGAACTCCTGTCTGGCACCTTCCCCGGTGGAGTTGTGCAGGGTGTGTGTTTGGAACATTTTGTCACCGGCCGAGTCCAAAATTCAGCGGTTCCCCATCTCAGCCCAGAAAGCAGGTAGAACAACTTTTGTGGTGTCCTTTTGATGCCTACCGGAGCAATGTAAAAACTACCAACAGAACTCGTCCCTGGCACCTTCGCTAGTGGAGTTGTGCATGGGGTGTATTTATTAAAATTTTGTCACCGGCCGAGTCCAAAATTCAGCGGTTCCCCATCTCAGCCCAGAAAGCAGGTAGAATAACTTTTGTGGTGTCTTTCAGATGCCTACCGGAGCAATGTAAAAACTACCAGGAGAACTCCTGTCTGGCACCTTCCCCGGTGGAGTTGTGCATGGGGTGTGTTTGGAACATTTTGTCACCGGCCGACTCCAAAATTCAGCGGTTCCCCATCTCAGCCCAGAAAGCAGGAAGAACAACTTTTGTGGTGTCTTTCAGATGCCTACCGGAGCAATGTAAAAACTACCAGGAGAACTCCTGTCTGGCACCTTCCCCGGTGGAGTTGTGCATGGGGTGTGTTTGGAACATTTTGTCACCAGCCGAGTCCAAAATTCAGCGGTTCCCCATCTCAGCCCAGAAAGCAGGTAGAACAACTTTTGTGGTGCCTTTCAGATGCCTACCAAGGTAGTGTAAAAACTACTAAGAGAACTCCTGTCTGGCACCTTCCCCGGTGGAGTTGTGCATGGGGTGTGTTTGGAACATTTTGTCACCGGCCGACTCCAAAATTCAGCGGTTCCCCATCTCAGCCCAGAAAGCAGGTAGAACAACTTTTGTGGTGTCTTTCAGATGCCTACCGGAGCAATGTAAAAACTACCAGGAGAACTCCTGTCTGGCACCTTCCCCGGTGGAGTTGTGCATGGGGTGTGTTTGGAACGTTTTGTCACCGGCCGACTCCAAAATTCAGCGGTTCCCCATCTCAGCCCAGAAAGCAGGTAGAATAACTTTTGTGGTGCCTTTCAGCTGCCTACCAAGGTAGTGTAAAAACTACCAGGAGAACTCCTGTCTGGCACCTTCCCCGGTGGAGTTGTGCATGGGGTGTGTTTGGAACATTTTGTCACCGGCCGACTCCAAAATTCAGCGATTCCCCATCTCAGCCCAGAAAGCAGGAAGAACAACTTTTGTGGTGTCTTTCAGATGCCTACCGGAGCAATGTAAAAACTACCAGGAGAACTCCTGTCTGGCACCTTCCCCGGTGGAGTTGTGCATGGGGTGTGTTTGGAACATTTTGTCACCGGCCGAATCCAAAATTCAGCGGTTCCCCATCTCAGCCCAGAAAGCAGGAAGAACAACTTTTGTGGTGTCTTTCAGATGCCTACTGGAGCAATGTAAAAACTACCAGGAGAACTCCTGTCTGGCACCTTCCCCGGTGGAGTTGTGCATGGGGTGTGTTTGGAACATTTTGTCACCAGCCGAGTCCAAAATTCAGCGGTTCCCCATCTCAGCCCAGAAAGCAGGTAGAATAACTTTTGTGGTGCCTTTCAGCTGCCTACCAAGGTAGTGTAAAAACTACTAAGAGAACTCCTGTCTGGCACCTTCCCCGGTGGAGTTGTGCATGGGGTGTGTTTGGAACATTTTGTCACCGGCCGAGTCCAAAATTCAGCGGTTCCCCATCTCAGCCCAGAAAGCAGGTAGAACAACTTTTGTGGTGTCCTTTTGATGCCTACCGGAGCAATGTAAAAACTACCAACAGAACTCGTCCCTGGCACCTTCGCTAGTGGAGTTGTGCATGGGGTGTGTTTATTAAAATTTTGTCACCAGCCGAGTCCAAAATTCAGCGGTTCCCCATCTCAGCCCAGAAAGCAGGTAGAACAACTTTTGTGGTGCCTTTCAGGTGCCTACCAAGGTAGTGTAAAAACTACTAAGAGAACTCCTGTCTGGCACCTTCCCCGGTGGAGTTGTGCATGGGGTGTGTTTGGAACATTTTGTCACCGGCCGACTCCAAAATTCAGCGGTTCCCCATCTCAGCCCAGAAAGCAGGTAGAACAACTTTTGTGGTGTCTTTCAGATGCCTACCGGAGCAATGTAAAAACTACCAGGAGAACTCCTGTCTGGCACCTTCCCCGGTGGAGTTGTGCATGGCGTGTGTTTGGAACATTTTGTCACCGGCCGACTCCAAAATTCAGCGGTTCCCCATCTCAGCCCAGAAAGCAGGTAGAACAACTTTTGTGGTGTCTTTCAGATGCCTACCGGAGCAATGTAAAAACTACCAGGAGAACTCCTGTCTGGCACCTTCCCCGGTGGAGTTGTGCATGGGGTGTGTTTGGAACATTTTGTCACCGGCCGACTCCAAAATTCAGCGGTTCCCCATCTCAGCCCAGAAAGCAGGAAGAACAACTTTTGTGGTGCCTTTCAAATGCCTACCAAGGTAGTGTAAAAACTACCAAGAAAACTCCTGTCTGGCACCTTCCCCGGTGGAGTTGTGCATGGGGTGTGTTTGGAACATTTTGTCACCGGCCGAGTCCAAAATTCAGCGGTTCCCCATCTCAGCCCAGAAAGCAGGTAGAACAACTTTTGTGGTGTCTTTCAGATGCCTACCGGAGCAATGTAAAAACTACCAGGAGAACTCCTGTCTGGCACCTTCCCCGGTGGAGTTGTGCATGGGGTGTGTTTGGAACATTTTGTCACCGGCCGAATCCAAAATTCAGCGGTTCCCCATCTCAGCCCAGAAAGCAGGAAGAACAACTTTTGTGGTGTCTTTCAGATGCCTACTGGAGCAATGTAAAAACTACCAGGAGAACTCCTGTCTGGCACCTTCCCCGGTGGAGTTGTGCATGGGGTGTGTTTGGAACATTTTGTCACCAGCCGAGTCCAAAATTCAGCGGTTCCCCATCTCAGCCCAGAAAGCAGGTAGAACAACTTTTGTGGTGCCTTTCAGGTGCCTACCAAGGTAGTGTAAAAACTACTAAGAGAACTCCTGTCTGGCACCTTCCCCGGTGGAGTTGTGCATGGGGTGTGTTTGGAACATTTTGTCACCGGCCGACTCCAAAATTCAGCGGTTCCCCATCTCAGCCCAGAAAGCAGGTAGAACAACTTTTGTGGTGTCTTTCAGATGCCTACCGGAGCAATGTAAAAACTACCAGGAGAACTCCTGTCTGGCACCTTCCCCGGTGGAGTTGTGCATGGCGTGTGTTTGGAACATTTTGTCACCGGCCGACTCCAAAATTCAGCGGTTCCCCATCTCAGCCCAGAAAGCAGGTAGAACAACTTTTGTGGTGTCTTTCAGATGCCTACCGGAGCAATGTAAAAACTACCAGGAGAACTCCTGTCTGGCACCTTCCCCGGTGGAGTTGTGCATGGGGTGTGTTTGGAACATTTTGTCACCGGCCGACTCCAAAATTCAGCGGTTCCCCATCTCAGCCCAGAAAGCAGGAAGAACAACTTTTGTGGTGCCTTTCAAATGCCTACCAAGGTAGTGTAAAAACTACCAAGAAAACTCCTGTCTGGCACCTTCCCCGGTGGAGTTGTGCATGGGGTGTGTTTGGAACATTTTGTCACCGGCCGAGTCCAAAATTCAGCGGTTCCCCATCTCAGCCCAGAAAGCAGGTAGAACAACTTTTGTGGTGTCTTTCAGATGCCTACCGGAGCAATGTAAAAACTACCAGGAGAACTCCTGTCTGGCACCTTCCCCGGTGGAGTTGTGCATGGGGTGTGTTTGGAACATTTTGTCACCGGCCAACTCCAAAATTCAGCGGTTCCCCATCTCAGCCCAGAAAGCAGGTAGAACAACTTTTGTGGTGCCTTTCAGCTGCCTACCAAGGTAGTGTAAAAACTATCAAGAGAACTCTTGTCTGGCACCTTCCCCGGTGGAGTTGTGCATGGGGTGTGTTTGGAACATTTTGTCACCAGCCGAGTCCAAAATTCAGCGGTTCCCCATCTCAGCCCAGAAAGCAGGTAGAACAACTTTTGTGGTGCCTTTCAGATGCCTACCAAGGTAGTGTAAAAACTACCAAGAGAACTCCTGCCTGGCACCTTCCCCGGTGGAGTTGTGCATGGGGTGTGTTTGGAACATTTTGTCACCAGCCGAGTCCAAAATTCAGCGGTTCCCCATCTCAGCCCAGAAAGCAGGTAGAACAACTTTTGTGGTGCCTTTCAGCTGCCTACCAAGGTAGTGTAAAAACTATTAAGAGAACTCCTGTCTGGCACCTTCCCCGGTGGAGTTGTGCATGGGGTGTGTTTGGAACATTTTGTCACCGGCCGAGTCCAAAATTCAGCGGTTCCCCATCTCAGCCCAGAAAGCAGGTAGAACAACTTTTGTGGTGTCTTTCACATGCCTACCGGAGCAATGTAAAAACTACCAGGAGAACTCCTGTCTGGCACCTTCCCCGGTGGAGTTGTGCATGGCGTGTGTTTGGAACATTTTGTCACCGGCCGACTCCAAAATTCAGCGGTTCCCCATCTCAGCCCAGAAAGCAGGAAGAACAACTTTTGTGGTGTCTTTCAGATGCCTACCAGAGCAATGTAAAAACTACCAGGAGAACTCCTGTCTGGCACCTTCCCCGGTGGAGTTGTGCATGGGGTGTGTTTGGAACATTTTGTCACCGGCCGAGTCCAAAATTCAGCGGTTCCCCATCTCAGCCCAGAAAGCAGGTAGAACAACTTTTGTGGTGTCTTTCAGATGCCTACCGGAGCAATGTAAAAACTACCAGGAGAACTCCTGTCTGGCACCTTCCCCGGTGGAGTTGTGCATGGGGTGTGTTTGGAACATTTTGTCACTGGCCGACTCCAAAATTCAGCGGTTCCCCATCTCAGCCCAGAAAGCAGGTAGAACAACTTTTGTGGTGTCTTTCAGATGCCTACCGGAGCAATGTAAAAACTACCAGGAGAACTCCTGTCTGGCACCTTCCCCGGTGGAGTTGTGCATGGGGTGTGTTTGGAACATTTTGTCACCGGCCAACTCCAAAATTCAGCGGTTCCCCATCTCAGCCCAGAAAGCAGGTAGAACAACTTTTGTGGTGCCTTTCAGCTGCCTACCAAGGTAGTGTAAAAACTATCAAGAGAACTCTTGTCTGGCACCTTCCCCGGTGGAGTTGTGCATGGGGTGTGTTTGGAACATTTTGTCACCAGCCGAGTCCAAAATTCAGCGGTTCCCCATCTCAGCCCAGAAAGCAGGTAGAACAACTTTTGTGGTGCCTTTCAGATGCCTACCAAGGTAGTGTAAAAACTACCAAGAGAACTCCTGCCTGGCACCTTCCCCGGTGGAGTTGTGCATGGGGTGTGTTTGGAACATTTTGTCACCAGCCGAGTCCAAAATTCAGCGGTTCCCCATCTCAGCCCAGAAAGCAGGTAGAACAACTTTTGTGGTGCCTTTCAGCTGCCTACCAAGGTAGTGTAAAAACTATTAAGAGAACTCCTGTCTGGCACCTTCCCCGGTGGAGTTGTGCATGGGGTGTGTTTGGAACATTTTGTCACCGGCCGAGTCCAAAATTCAGCGGTTCCCCATCTCAGCCCAGAAAGCAGGTAGAACAACTTTTGTGGTGTCTTTCACATGCCTACCGGAGCAATGTAAAAACTACCAGGAGAACTCCTGTCTGGCACCTTCCCCGGTGGAGTTGTGCATGGCGTGTGTTTGGAACATTTTGTCACCGGCCGACTCCAAAATTCAGCGGTTCCCCATCTCAGCCCAGAAAGCAGGAAGAACAACTTTTGTGGTGTCTTTCAGATGCCTACCAGAGCAATGTAAAAACTACCAGGAGAACTCCTGTCTGGCACCTTCCCCGGTGGAGTTGTGCATGGGGTGTGTTTGGAACATTTTGTCACCGGCCGAGTCCAAAATTCAGCGGTTCCCCATCTCAGCCCAGAAAGCAGGTAGAACAACTTTTGTGGTGTCTTTCAGATGCCTACCGGAGCAATGTAAAAACTACCAGGAGAACTCCTGTCTGGCACCTTCCCCGGTGGAGTTGTGCATGGGGTGTGTTTGGAACATTTTGTCACCGGCCGACTCCAAAATTCAGCGGTTCCCCATCTCAGCCCAGAAAGCAGGTAGAACAACTTTTGTGGTGCCTTTCAGCTGCCTACCAAGGTAGTGTAAAAACTACTAAGAGAACTCCTGTCTGGCACCTTCCCCGGTGGAGTTGTGCATGGGGTGTGTTTGGAACATTTTGTCACCGGCCGAGTCCAAAATTCAGCGGTTCCCCATCTCAGCCCAGAAAGCAGGTAGAACAACTTTTGTGGTGTTCTTTTGATGCCTACCGGAGCAATGTAAAAACTACCAACAGAACTCGTCCCTGGCACCTTCCCCGGTGGAGTTGTGCATGGGGTGTGTTTGGAACATTTTTTCACCGGCCGACTCCAAAATTCAGCGGTTCCCCATCTCAGCCCAGAAAGCAGGTAGAACAACTTTTGTGGTGTCTTTCAGATGCCTACCGGAGCAATGTAAAAACTACTAAGAGAACTCCTGTCTGGCACCTTCCCCGGTGGAGTTGTGCATGGGGTGTGTTTGGAACATTTTGTCACCGGCCGACTCCAAAATTCAGCGGTTCCCCATCTCAGCCCAGAAAGCAGGAAGAACAACTTTTGTGGTGTCTTTCAGATGCCTACCGGAGCAATGTAAAAACTACCAGGAGAACTCCTGTCTGGCACCTTCCCCGGTGGAGTTGTGCATGGGGTGTGTTTGGAACATTTTGTCACCGGCCGACTCCAAAATTCAGCGGTTCCCCATCTCAGCCCAGAAAGCAGGTAGAACAACTTTTGTGGTGTCTTTCAGATGCCTACCGGAGCAATGTAAAAACTACCAGGAGAACTCCTGTCTGGCACCTTCCCCGGTGGAGTTGTGCATGGCGTGTGTTTGGAACATTTTGTCACCGGCCGACTCCAAAATTCAGCGGTTCCCCATCTCAGCCCAGAAAGCAGGTAGAACAACTTTTGTGGTGCCTTTCAGATGCCTACCAAGGTAGTGTAAAAACTACTAAGAGAACTCCTGTCTGGCACCTTCCCCGGTGGAGTTGTGCATGGCGTGTGTTTGGAACATTTTGTCACCGGCCGAGTCCAAAATTCAGCGATTCCCCATCTCAGCCCAGAAAGCAGGAAGAACAACTTTTGTGGTGTTCTTTTGATGCCTACCGGAGCAATGTAAAAACTACCAACAGAACTCGTCCCTGGCACCTTCGCTAGTGGAGTTGTGCATGGGGTGTGTTTGGAACATTTTGTCACCGGCCGACTCCAAAATTCAGCGATTCCCCATCTCAGCCCAGAAAGCAGGTAGAACAACTTTTGTGGTGTCTTTCAGATGCCTACCGGAGCAATGTAAAAACTACCAGGAGAACTCCTGTCTGGCACCTTCCCCGGTGGAGTTGTGCATGGGGTGTGTTTGGAACATTTTGTCACCGGCCGAATCCAAAATTCAGCGGTTCCCCATCTCAGCCCAGAAAGCAGGAAGAACAACTTTTGTGGTGTCTTTCAGATGCCTACCAAGGTAGTGTAAAAACTACCAAGAGAACTCCTGCCTGGCACCTTCCCCGGTGGAGTTGTGCATAGGGTGTGTTTGGAACATTTTGTCACCAGCCGAGTCCAAAATTCAGCGGTTCCCCATCTCAGCCCAGAAAGCAGGTAGAATAACTTTTGTGGTGCCTTTCAGCTGCCTACCAAGGTAGTGTAAAAACTACTAAGAGAACTCCTGTCTGGCACCTTCCCCGGTGGAGTTGTGCATGGGGTGTGTTTGGAACATTTTGTCACCGGCCGAGTCCAAAATTCAGCGGTTCCCCATCTCAGCCCAGAAAGCAGGTAGAACAACTTTTGTGGTGTCCTTTTGATGCCTACCGGAGCAATGTAAAAACTACCAACAGAACTCGTCCCTGGCACCTTCGCTAGTGGAGTTGTGCATGGGGTGTATTTATTAAAATTTTGTCACCAGCCGAGTCCAAAATTCAGCGGTTCCCCATCTCAGCCCAGAAAGCAGGTAGAACAACTTTTGTGGTGCCTTTCAGGTGCCTACCAAGGTAGTGTAAAAACTACTAAGAGAACTCCTGTCTGGCACCTTCCCCGGTGGAGTTGTGCATGGGGTGTGTTTGGAACATTTTTTCACCGGCCGAGTCCAAAATTCAGCGGTTCCCCATCTCAGCCCAGAAAGCAGGTAGAACAACTTTTGTGGTGTCTTTCAGATGCCTACCGGAGCAATGTAAAAACTACCAGGAGAACTCCTGTCTGGCACCTTCCCCGGTGGAGTTGTGCATGGGGTGTGTTTGGAACATTTTGTCACCGGCCGACTCCAAAATTCAGCGGTTCCCCATCTCAGCCCAGAAAGCAGGTAGAACAACTTTTGTGGTGTCTTTCAGATGCCTACCGGAGCAATGTAAAAACTACCAGGAGAACTCCTGTCTGGCACCTTCCCCGGTGGAGTTGTGCATGGCGTGTGTTTGGAACATTTTGTCACCGGCCGACTCCAAAATTCAGCGGTTCCCCATCTCAGCCCAGAAAGCAGGAAGAACAACTTTTGTGGTGCCTTTCAAATGCCTACCAAGGTAGTGTAAAAACTACCAAGAAAACTCCTGCCTGGCACCTTCCCCGGTGGAGTTGTGCATGGGGTGTGTTTGGAACATTTTGTCACCGGCCGAGTCCAAAATTCAGCGGTTCCCCATCTCAGCCCAGAAAGCAGGTAGAACAACTTTTGTGGTGTCTTTCAGATGCCTACCGGAGCAATGTAAAAACTACCAGGAGAACTCCTGTCTGGCACCTTCCCCGGTGGAGTTGTGCATGGGGTGTGTTTGGAACATTTTGTCACCGGCCAACTCCAAAATTCAGCGGTTCCCCATCTCAGCCCAGAAAGCAGGTAGAACAACTTTTGTGGTGCCTTTCAGCTGCCTACCAAGGTAGTGTAAAAACTATCAAGAGAACTCTTGTCTGGCACCTTCCCCGGTGGAGTTGTGCATGGGGTGTGTTTGGAACATTTTGTCACCAGCCGACTCCAAAATTCAGCGGTTCCCCATCTCAGCCCAGAAAGCAGGTAGAACAACTTTTGTGGTGTCTTTCAGATGCCTACCGGAGCAATGTAAAAACTACCAGGAGAACTCCTGTCTGGCACCTTCCCCGGTGGAGTTGTGCATGGGGTGTGTTTGGAACATTTTGTCACCAGCCGAGTCCAAAATTCAGCGGTTCCCCATCTCAGCCCAGAAAGCAGGTAGAACAACTTTTGTGGTGCCTTTCAGCTGCCTACCAAGGTAGTGTAAAAACTACCAAGAGAACTCCTGTCTGGCACCTTCCCCGGTGGAGTTGTGCATGGGGTGTGTTTGGAACATTTTGTCACCGGCCGAATCCAAAATTCAGCGGTTCCCCATCTCAGCCCAGAAAGCAGGAAGAACAACTTTTGTGGTGTCTTTCAGATGCCTACCAAGGTAGTGTAAAAACTACCAAGAGAACTCCTGCCTGGCACCTTCCCCGGTGGAGTTGTGCATAGGGTGTGTTTGGAACATTTTGTCACCAGCCGAGTCCAAAATTCAGCGGTTCCCCATCTCAGCCCAGAAAGCAGGTAGAATAACTTTTGTGGTGCCTTTCAGCTGCCTACCAAGGTAGTGTAAAAACTACTAAGAGAACTCCTGTCTGGCACCTTCCCCGGTGGAGTTGTGCATGGGGTGTGTTTGGAACATTTTGTCACCGGCCGAGTCCAAAATTCAGCGGTTCCCCATCTCAGCCCAGAAAGCAGGTAGAACAACTTTTGTGGTGTCCTTTTGATGCCTACCGGAGCAATGTAAAAACTACCAACAGAACTCGTCCCTGGCACCTTCGCTAGTGGAGTTGTGCATGGGGTGTATTTATTAAAATTTTGTCACCAGCCGAGTCCAAAATTCAGCGGTTCCCCATCTCAGCCCAGAAAGCAGGAAGAACAACTTTTGTGGTGCCTTTCAAATGCCTACCAAGGTAGTGTAAAAACTACCAAGAAAACTCCTGCCTGGCACCTTCCCCGGTGGAGTTGTGCATGGGGTGTGTTTGGAACATTTTGTCACCGGCCGACTCCAAAATTCAGCGGTTCCCCATCTCAGCCCAGAAAGCAGGTAGAACAACTTTTGTGGTGTCTTTCAGATGCCTACCGGAGCAATGTAAAAACTACCAGGAGAACTCCTGTCTGGCACCTTCCCCGGTGGAGTTGTGCATGGGGTGTGTTTGGAACATTTTGTCACCGGCCAACTCCAAAATTCAGCGGTTCCCCATCTCAGCCCAGAAAGCAGGTAGAACAACTTTTGTGGTGCCTTTCAGCTGCCTACCAAGGTAGTGTAAAAACTATCAAGAGAACTCTTGTCTGGCACCTTCCCCGGTGGAGTTGTGCATGGGGTGTGTTTGGAACATTTTGTCACCAGCCGAGTCCAAAATTCAGCGGTTCCCCATCTCAGCCCAGAAAGCAGGTAGAACAACTTTTGTGGTGTCTTTCAGATGCCTACCGGAGCAATGTAAAAACTACCAGGAGAACTCCTGTCTGGCACCTTCCCCGGTGGAGTTGTGCATGGCGTGTGTTTGGAACATTTTGTCACCGGCCAACTCCAAAATTCAGCGGTTCCCCATCTCAGCCCAGAAAGCAGGTAGAACAACTTATGTGGTGTCTTTCAGATGCCTACCGGAGCAATGTAAAAACTACCAGGAGAACTCCTGTCTGGCACCTTCCCCGGTGGAGTTGTGCATGGGGTGTGTTTGGAACATTTTGTCACCAGCCGAGTCCAAAATTCAGTGGTTCCCCATCTCAGCCCAGAAAGCAGGTAGAACAACTTTTGTGGTGCCTTTCAGCTGCCTACCAAGGTAGTGTAAAAACTACCAAGAGAACTCCTGCCTGGCACCTTCCCCGGTGGAGTTGTGCATGGGGTGTCTTTGGAACATTTTGTCACCGGCCGAGTCCAAAATTCAGCGGTTCCCCATCTCAGCCCAGAAAGCAGGTAGAACAACTTTTGTGGTGTCTTTCAGATGCCTACCGGAGCAATGTAAAAACTACCAGGAGAACTCCTGTCTGGCACCTTCCCCGGTGGAGTTGTGCATGGGGTGTCTTTGGAACATTTTGTCACCGGCCGACTCCAAAATTCAGCGGTTCCCCATCTCAGCCCAGAAAGCAGGTAGAACAACTTTTGTGGTGCCTTTCAGCTGCCTACCAAGGTAGTGTAAAAACTACCAGGAGAACTCCTGTCTGGCACCTTCCCCGGTGGAGTTGTGCATGGGGTGTGTTTGGAACATTTTGTCACCAGCCGACTCCAAAATTCAGCGGTTCCCCATCTCAGCCCAGAAAGCAGGAAGAACAACTTTTGTGGTGCCTTTCAGCTGCCTACCAAGGTAGTGTAAAAACTACCAAGAGAACTCCTGCCTGGCACCTTCCCCGGTGGAGTTGTGCATGGGGTGTCTTTGGAACATTTTGTCACCGGCCGACTCCAAAATTCAGCGGATCCCCATCTCAGCCCAGAAAGCAGGTAGAACAACTTTTGTGGTGTCTTTCAGATGCCTACCAGAGCAATGTAAAAACTACCAGGAGAACTCCTGTCTGGCACCTTCCCCGGTGGAGTTGTGCATGGGGTGTGTTTGGAACATTTTGTCACCAGCAGAGTCCAAAATTCAGCGGTTCCCCATCTCAGCCCAGAAAGCAGGAAGAACAACTTTTGTGGTGTCCTTTTGATGCCTACAGGAGCAATGTAAAAACTACCAACAGAGCTCGTCCCTGGCACCTTCGCTAATGGAGTTGTGCATGGGGTGTGTTTGGAACATTTTTTCACCGGCCGAGTCCAAAATTCAGCTGTTCCCCATCTCAGCACAGAAAGCAGGTAGAACAACTTTTGTGGTGTCTTTCAGATGCCTACCGGAGCAATGTAAAAACTACCAGGAGAACTCCTGTCTGGCACCTTCCCCGGTGGAGTTGTGCATGGGGTGTGTTTGGAACATTTTGTCACCGGCCGACTCCAAAATTCAGCGGTTCCCCATCTCAGCCCAGAAAGCAGGTAGAACAACTTTTGTGGTGTCCTTTTGATGCCTACCGGAGCAATGTAAAAACTACCAACAGAACTTGTCCGTGGCACCTTCGCTAGTGGAGTTGTGCATGGGGTGTATTTATTAAAATTTTGTCACCAGCCGAGTCCAAAATTCAGCTGTTCCCCATCTCAGCCCAGAAAGCAGGTAGAACAACTTTTGTGGTGCCTTTCAGGTGCCTACCAAGGTAGTGTAAAAACTACTAAGAGAACTCCTGCCTGGCACCTTCCCCGGTGGAGTTGTGCATGGGGTGTGTTTGGAACATTTTGTCACCGGCCGACTCCAAAATTCAGCGGTTCCCCATCTCAGCCCAGAAAGCAGGTAGAACAACTTTTGTGGTGCCTTTCAGCTGCCTACCAAGGTAGTGTAAAAACTACCAAGAGAACTCCTGCCTGGCACCTTCCCCGGTGGAGTTGTGCATGGGGTGTCTTTGGAACATTTTGTCACCGGCCGAGTCCAAAATTCAGCGATTCCTCATCTCAGCCCAGAAAGCAGGAAGAACAACTTTTGTGGTGTCCTTTTGATGCCTACAGGAGCAATGTAAAAACTACCAGGAGAACTCCTGTCTGGCACCTTCCCCGGTGGAGTTGTGCATGGGGTGTGTTTGGAACATTTTGTCACCGGCCGACTCCAAAATTCAGCGGTTCCCCATCTCAGCCCAGAAAGCAGGTAGAACAACTTTTGTGGTGTCTTTCAGCTGCCTACCGGAGCAATGTAAAAACTACCAGGAGAACTCCTGTCTGGCACCTTCCCCGGTGGAGTTGTGCATGGCGTGTGTTTGGAACATTTTGTCACCGGCCGACTCCAAAATTCAGCGGTTCCCCATCTCAGCCCAGAAAGCAGGTAGAACAACTTTTGTGGTGTCTTTCAGATGCCTACCGGAGCAATGTAAAAACTACCAGGAGAACTCCTGTCTGGCACCTTCCCCGGTGGAGTTGTGCATGGGGTGTGTTTGGAACATTTTGTCACCGGCCGACTCCAAAATTCAGCGGTTCCCCATCTCAGCCCAGAAAGCAGGTAGAACAACTTTTGTGGTTTCCTTTTGATGCCTACCGGAGCAATGTAAAAACTACCAACAGAACTCGTCCCTGGCACCTTCGCTAGTGGAGTTGTGCATGGGGTGTATTTATTAAAATTTTGTCACCAGCCGAGTCCAAAATTCAGCGGTTCCCCATCTCAGCCCAGAAAGCAGGTAGAACAACTTTTGTGGTGCCTTTCAGGTGCCTACCAAGGTAGTGTAAAAACTACTAAGAGAACTCCTGTCTGGCACCTTCCCCGGTGGAGTTGTGCATGGGGTGTCTTTGGAACATTTTGTCACCGGCCGAGTCCAAAATTCAGCGATTCCCCATCTCAGCCCAGAAAGCAGGAAGAACAACTTTTGTGGTGTTCTTTTGATGCCTACCGGAGCAATGTAAAAACTACCAGGAGAACTCCTGTCTGGCACCTTCCCCGGTGGAGTTGTGCATGGGGTGTATTTATTAAAATTTTGTCACCGGCCGAGTCCAAAATTCAGCGATTCCCCATCTCAGCCCAGAAAGCAGGTAGAACAACTTTTGTGGTGTCTTTCAGATGCCTACCGGAGCAATGTAAAAACTACCAGGAGAACTCCTGTCTGGCACCTTCCCCGGTGGAGTTGTGCAGGGGGTGTGTTTGGAACATTTTGTCACCGGCCGACTCCAAAATTCAGCGATTCCCCATCTCAGCCCAGAAAGCAGGTAGAACAACTTTTGTGGTGTCTTTCAGATGCCTACCGGAGCAATGTAAAAACTACCAGGAGAACTCCTGTCTGGCACCTTCCCCGGTGGAGTTGTGCATGGGGTGTGCTTGGAACATTTTGTCACCAGCCGACTCCAAAATTCAGCGGTTCCCCATCTCAGCCCAGAAAGCAGGTAGAACAACTTTTGTGGTGCCTTTCAGCTGCCTACCAAGGTAGTGTAAAAACTACCAAGAGAACTCCTGCCTGGCACCTTCCCCGGTGGAGTTGTGCATGGGGTGTCTTTGGAACATTTTGTCACCGGCCGAGTCCAAAATTCAGCGATTCCCCATCTCAGCCCAGGAAGCAGGAAGAACAACTTTTGTGGTGTCCTTTTGATGCCTACAGGAGCAATGTAAAAACTACCAGGAGAACTCCTGTCTGGCACCTTCCCCGGTGGAGTTGTGCATGGGGTGTGTTTGGAACATTTTGTCACCGGCCGAGTCCAAAATTCAGCGGTTCCCCATCTCAGCCCAGAAAGCAGGTAGAACAACTTTTGTGGTGTCTTTCAGATGCCTACCGGAGCAATGTAAAAACTACCAGGAGAACTCCTGTCTGGCACCTTCCCCGGTGGAGTTGTGCATGGGGTGTGTTTGGAACATTTTGTCACCGGCCGACTCCAAAATTCAGCGGTTCCCCATCTCAGCCCAGAAAGCAGGTAGAACAACTTTTGTGGTGTCCTTTTGATGCCTACCGGAGCAATGTAAAAACTACCAACAGAACTTGTCCGTGGCACCTTCCCCGGTGGAGTTGTGCATGGGGTGTATTTATTAAAATTTTGTCACCAGCCGAGTCCAAAATTCAGCTGTTCCCCATCTCAGCCCAGAAAGCAGGTAGAACAACTTTTGTGGTGCCTTTCAGGTGCCTACCAAGGTAGTGTAAAAACTACTAAGAGAACTCCTGTCTGGCACCTTCCCCGGTGGAGTTGTGCATGGGGTGTGTTTGGAACATTTTGTCACCGGCCGAGTCCAAAATTCAGCGGTTCCCCATCTCAGCCCAGAAAGCAGGTAGAACAACTTTTGTGGTGTCTTTCAGATGCCTACCGGAGCAATGTAAAAACTACCAACAGAACTCGTCCCTGGCACCTTCGCTAGTGGAGTTGTGCATGGGGTGTATTTATTAAAATTTTGTCACCAGCCGAGTCCAAAATTCAGCGGTTCCCCATCTCAGCCCAGAAAGCAGGTAGAACAACTTTTGTGGTGCCTTTCAGGTGCCTACCAAGGTAGTGTAAAAACTACTAAGAGAACTCCTGTCTGGCACCTTCCCCGGTGGAGTTGTGCATGGGGTGTCTTTGGAACATTTTGTCACCGGCCGAGTCCAAAATTCAGCGATTCCCCATCTCAGCCCAGAAAGCAGGAAGAACAACTTTTGTGGTGTTCTTTTGATGCCTACCGGAGCAATGTAAAAACTACCAGGAGAACTCCTGTCTGGCACCTTCCCCGGTGGAGTTGTGCATGGGGTGTATTTATTAAAATTTTGTCACCGGCCGAGTCCAAAATTCAGCGATTCCCCATCTCAGCCCAGAAAGCAGGTAGAACAACTTTTGTGGTGTCTTTCAGATGCCTACCGGAGCAATGTAAAAACTACCAGGAGAACTCCTGTCTGGCACCTTCCCCGGTGGAGTTGTGCAGGGGGTGTGTTTGGAACATTTTGTCACCGGCCGACTCCAAAATTCAGCGATTCCCCATCTCAGCCCAGAAAGCAGGTAGAACAACTTTTGTGGTGTCTTTCAGATGCCTACCGGAGCAATGTAAAAACTACCAGGAGAACTCCTGTCTGGCACCTTCCCCGGTGGAGTTGTGCATGGGGTGTGCTTGGAACATTTTGTCACCAGCCGACTCCAAAATTCAGCGGTTCCCCATCTCAGCCCAGAAAGCAGGTAGAACAACTTTTGTGGTGCCTTTCAGCTGCCTACCAAGGTAGTGTAAAAACTACCAAGAGAACTCCTGCCTGGCACCTTCCCCGGTGGAGTTGTGCATGGGGTGTCTTTGGAACATTTTGTCACCGGCCGAGTCCAAAATTCAGCGATTCCCCATCTCAGCCCAGGAAGCAGGAAGAACAACTTTTGTGGTGTCCTTTTGATGCCTACAGGAGCAATGTAAAAACTACCAGGAGAACTCCTGTCTGGCACCTTCCCCGGTGGAGTTGTGCATGGGGTGTGTTTGGAACATTTTGTCACCGGCCGACTCCAAAATTCAGCGGTTCCCCATCTCAGCCCAGAAAGCAGGTAGAACAACTTTTGTGGTGTCTTTCAGATGCCTACCGGAGCAATGTAAAAACTACCAGGAGAACTCCTGTCTGGCACCTTCCCCGGTGGAGTTGTGCATGGGGTGTGTTTGGAACATTTTGTCACCGGCCGACTCCAAAATTCAGCGGTTCCCCATCTCAGCCCAGAAAGCAGGTAGAACAACTTTTGTGGTGTCCTTTTGATGCCTACCGGAGCAATGTAAAAACTACCAACAGAACTTGTCCGTGGCACCTTCCCCGGTGGAGTTGTGCATGGGGTGTATTTATTAAAATTTTGTCACCAGCCGAGTCCAAAATTCAGCTGTTCCCCATCTCAGCCCAGAAAGCAGGTAGAACAACTTTTGTGGTGCCTTTCAGGTGCCTACCAAGGTAGTGTAAAAACTACTAAGAGAACTCCTGTCTGGCACCTTCCCCGGTGGAGTTGTGCATGGGGTGTGTTTGGAACATTTTGTCACCGGCCGAGTCCAAAATTCAGCGGTTCCCCATCTCAGCCCAGAAAGCAGGTAGAACAACTTTTGTGGTGTCCTTTTGATGCCTACCGGAGCAATGTAAAAACTACTAACAGAACTCGTCCCTGGCACCTTCGCTAGTGGAGTTGTGCATGGGGTGTATTTATTAAAATTTTGTCACCAGCCGAGTCCAAAATTCAACTGTTCCCCATCTCAGCCCAGAAAGCAGGTAGAACAACTTTTGTGGTGCCTTTCAGCTGCCTACCAAGGTAGTGTAAAAACTATTAAGAGAACTCCTGTCTGGCACCTTCCCCGGTGGAGTTGTGCATGGGGTGTGTTTGGAACATTTTGTCACCAGCCGAGTCCAAAATTCAGCGGTTCCCCATCTCAGCCCAGAAAGCAGGTAGAACAACTTTTGTGGTGTCTTTCAGATGCCTACCGGAGCAATGTAAAAACTACCAGGAGAACTCCTGTCTGGCACCTTCCCCGGTGGAGTTGTGCATGGGGTGTGTTTGGAACATTTTGTCACCGGCCGACTCCAAAATTCAGCGATTCCCCATCTCAGCCCAGAAAGCAGGTAGAACAACTTTTGTGGTGCCTTTCAGCTGCCTACCGGAGCAATGTAAAAACTACCAGGAGAACTCCTGTCTGGCACCTTCCCCGGTGGAGTTGTGCATGGGGTGTGTTTGGAACATTTTGTCACCAGCCGAGTCCAAAATTCAGCGGTTCCCCATCTCAGCCCAGAAAGCAGGTAGAACAACTTTTGTGGTGCCTTTCAACTGCCTACCAAGGTAGTGTAAAAACTACCAAGAGAACTCCTGCCTGGCACCTTCCCCGGTGGAGTTGTGCATGGGGTGTCTTTGGAACATTTTGTCACCGGCCGAGTCCAAAATTCAGCGATTCCCCGTCTCAGCCCAGAAAGCAGGAAGAACAACTTTTGTGGTGTCCTTTTGATGCCTACAGGAGCAATGTAAAAACTACCAGGAGAACTCCTGTCTGGCACCTTCCCCGGTGGAGTTGTGCATGGGGTGTGTTTGGAACATTTTGTCACCGGCCGACTCCAAAATTCAGCGGTTCCCCATCTCAGCCCAGAAAGCAGGTAGAACAACTTTTGTGGTGTCTTTCAGATGCCTACCGGAGCAATGTAAAAACTACCAGGAGAACTCCTGTCTGGCACCTTCCCCGGTGGAGTTGTGCATGGCGTGTGTTTGGAACATTTTGTCACCGGCCGACTCCAAAATTCAGCGGTTCCCCATCTCAGCCCAGAAAGCAGGTAGAACAACTTTTGTGGTGCCTTGCAGCTGCCTACCAAGGTAGTGTAAAAACTACTAAGAGAACTCCTGCCTGGCACCTTCCCCGGTGGAGTTGTGCAGGGGGTGTGTTTGGAACATTTTGTCACCGGCCGAGTCCAAAATTCAGCGGTTCCCCATCTCAGCCCAGAAAGCAGGTAGAACAACTTTTGTGGTGTCCTTTTGATGCCTACCGGAGCAATGTAAAAACTACCAACAGAACTCGTCCCTGGCACCTTCGCTAGTGGAGTTGTGCATGGGGTGTATTTATTAAAATTTTGTCACCAGCCGAGTCCAAAATTCAGCTGTTCCCCATCTCAGCCCAGAAAGCAGGTAGAACAACTTTTGTGGTGCCTTTCAGCTGCCTACCAAGGTAGTGTAAAAACTATCAAGAGAACTCTTGTCTTGCACCTTCCCAGTGGAGTTGTGCATGGGGTGTGTTTGGAACATTTTGTCACCAGCCGAGTCGAAAATTCAGCGGTTCCCCATCTCAGCCCAGAAAGCAGGAAGAACAACTTTTGTGGTGTCTTTCAGATGCCTACCAAGGTAGTGTAAAAACTATTAAGAGAACTCCTGTCTGGCACCTTCCCCGGTGGAGTTGTGCATGGGGTGTGTTTGGAACATTTTGTCACCGGCCGACTCCAAAATTCAGCGGTTCCCCATCTCAGCCCAGAAAGCAGGTAGAACAACTTTTGTGGTGTCTTTCAGATGCCTACCAGAGCAATGTAAAAACTACCAGGAGAACTCCTGTCTGGCACCTTCCCCGGTGGAGTTGTGAATGGGGTGTGTTTGGAATATTTTGTCACCGGCCGAGTCCAAAATTCAGCGGTTCCCCATCTCAGCCCAGAAAGCAGGAAGAACAACTTTTGTGGTGTCTTTCAGATGCCTACCGGAGCAATGTAAAAACTACCAGGAGAACTCCTGTCTGGCACCTTCCCCGGTGGAGTTGTGCATGGGGTGTGTTTGGAACATTTTGTCACCAGCCGAGTCCAAAATTCAGCGGTTCCCCATCTCATCCCAGAAAGCAGGTAGAATAACTTTTGTGGTGCCTTTCAGCTGCCTACCAAGGTAGTGTAAAAACTACTAAGAGAACTCCTGTCTGGCACCTTCCCCGGTGGAGTTGTGCATGGGGTGTGTTTGGAACATTTTGTCACCGGCCGAGTCCAAAATTCAGCGGTTCCCCATCTCAGCCCAGAAAGCAGGTAGAACAACTTTTGTGGTGTCCTTTTGATGCCTACCGGAGCAATATAAAAACTACCAGGAGAACTCGTCCCTGAAACCTTCGCTAGTGGAGTTGTGCATGGGGTGTATTTATTAAAATTTTGTCACCAGCCGAGTCCAAAATTCAGCGGTTCCCCATCTCAGCCCAGAAAGCAGGTAGAACAACTTTTGTGGTGCCTTTCAGATGCCTACCAAGGTAGTGTAAAAACTACTAAGAGAACTCCTGCCTGGCACCTTCCCCGGTGGAGTTGTGCATGGGGTGTGTTTGGAACATTTTGTCACCGGCCGAGTCCAAAATTCAGCGGTTCCCCATCTCAGCCCAGAAAGCAGGTAGAACAACTTTTGTGGTGTCTTTCAGATGCCTACCGGAGCAATGTAAAAACTACCAGGAGAACTCCTGTCTGGCACCTTCCCCGGTGGAGTTGTGCATGGGGTGTGTTTGGAACATTTTGTCACCGGCCGACTCCAAAATTCAGCGGTTCCCCATCTCAGCCCTGAAAGCAGGTAGAACAACTTTTGTGGTGTCTTTCAGATGCCTACCGGAGCAATGTAAAAACTACCAGGAGAACTCCTGTCTGGCACCTTCCCCGGTGGAGTTGTGCATGGGGTGTGTTTGGAACATTTTGTCACCGGCCGACTCCAAAATTCAGCGGTTCCCCATCTCAGCCCAGAAAGCAGGTAGAACAACTTTTGTGGTGCCTTTCAGATGCCTACCAAGGTAGTGTAAAAACTAAAAGAGAACTCTTGTCTGGCACCTTCCCCGGTGGAGTTGTGCATGGGGTGTGTTTGGAACATTTTGTCACCAGCCGAGTCCAAAATTCAGCGGTTCCCCATCTCAGCCCAGAAAGCAGGTAGAACAACTTTTGTGGTGTCCTTTTGATGCCTACCGGAGCAATGTAAAAACTACCAACAGAACTCGTCCCTGGCACCTTCGCTAGTGGAGTTGTGCATGGGGTGTATTTATTAAAATTTTGTCACCAGCCGACTCCAAAATTCAGCTGTTCCCCATCTCAGCCCAGAAAGCAGGAAGAACAACTTTTGTGGTGCCTTTCAGCTGCCTACCAAGGTAGTGTAAAAACTATCAAGAGAACTCTTGTCTGGCACCTTCCCCGGTGGAGTTGTGCATGGGGTGTGTTTGGAACATTTTGTCACCAGCCGAGTCCAAAATTCAGCGGTTCCCCATCTCAGCCCAGAAAGCAGGAAGAACAACTTTTGTGGTGTCTTTCAGATGCCTACCAAGGTAGTGTAAAAACTATTAAGAGAACTCCTGTCTGGCACCTTCCCCGGTGGAGTTGTGCATGGGGTGTGTTTGGAACATTTTGTCACCGGCCGACTCCAAAATTCAGCGGTTCCCCATCTCAGCCCAGAAAGCAGGTAGAACAACTTTTGTGGTGTCTTTCAGATGCCTACCGGAGCAATGTAAAAACTACCAGGAGAACTCCTGTCTGGCACCTTCCCCGGTGGAGTTGTGCATGGGGTGTGTTTGGAACATTTTGTCACCGGCCGAGTCCAAAATTCAGCGGTTCCCCATCTCAGCCCAGAAAGCAGGTAGAATAACTTTTGTGGTGCCTTTCAGCTGCCTACCAAGGTAGTGTAAAAACTACTAAGAGAACTCCTGTCTGGCACCTTCCCCGGTGGAGTTGTGCATGGGGTGTGTTTGGAACATTTTGTCACCGGCCGAGTCCAAAATTCAGCGGTTCCCCATCTCAGCCCAGAAAGCAGGTAGAACAACTTTTGTGGTGTCCTTTTGATGCCTACCGGAGCAATGTAAAAACTACCAGGAGAACTCGTCCCTGGCACCTTCGCTAGTGGAGTTGTGCATGGGGTGTATTTATTAAAATTTTGTCACCAGCCGAGTCCAAAATTCAGCGGTTCCCCATCTCAGCCCAGAAAGCAGGTAGAACAACTTTTGTGGTGCCTTTCAGATGCCTACCAAGGTAGTGTAAAAACTATTAAGAGAACTCCTGCCTGGCACCTTCCCCGGTGGAGTTGTGCATGGGGTGTGTTTGGAACATTTTGTCACCGGCCGAGTCCAAAATTCAGCGGTTCCCCATCTCAGCCCAGAAAGCAGGTAGAACAACTTTTGTGGTGCCTTTCAGCTGCCTACCAAGGTAGTGTAAAAACTACCAGGAGAACTCCTGCCTGGCACCTTCCCCGGTGGAGTTGTGCATGGGGTGTGTTTGGAACATTTTGTCACCGGCCGACTCCAAAATTCAGCGGTTCCCCATCTCAGCCCAGAAAGCAGGTAGAACAACTTTTGTGGTGTCTTTCAGCTGCCTACCGGAGCAATGTAAAAACTACCAGGAGAACTCCTGTCTGGCACCTTCCCCGGTGGAGTTGTGCATGGGGTGTGTTTGGAACATTTTGTCACCGGCCGACTCCAAAATTCAGCGGTTCCCCATCTCAGCCCAGAAAGCAGGAAGAACAACTTTTGTGGTGTCTTTCAAATGCCTACCAAGGTAGTGTAAAAACTATTAAGAGAACTCCTGCCTGGCACCTTCCCCGGTGGAGTTGTGCATGGGGTGTGTTTGGAACATTTTGTCACCGGCCGACTCCAAAATTCAGCGGTTCCCCATCTCAGCCCAGAAAGCAGGTAGAACAACTTTTGTGGTGTCTTTCAGCTGCCTACCGGAGCAATGTAAAAACTACCAGGAGAACTCCTGTCTGGCACCTTCCCCGGTGGAGTTGTGCATGGGGTGTGTTTGGAACATTTTGTCACCGGCCGACTCCAAAATTCAGCGGTTCCCCATCTCAGCCCAGAAAGCAGGAAGAACAACTTTTGTGGTGTCTTTCAAATGCCTACCAAGGTAGTGTAAAAACTATTAAGAGAACTCCTGTCTGGCACCTTCCCCGGTGGAGTTGTGCAGGGGGTGTGTTTGGAACATTTTGTCACCGGCCGAGTCCAAAATTCAGCGGTTCCCCATCTCAGCCCAGAAAGCAGGTAGAACAACTTTTGTGGTGTCTTTCAGATGCCTACCGGAGCAATGTAAAAACTACCAGGAGAACTCCTGTCTGGCACCTTCCCCGGTGGAGTTGTGAATGGGGTGTGTTTGGAATATTTTGTCACCGGCCGAGTCCAAAATTCAGCGGTTCCCCATCTCAGCCCAGAAAGCAGGAAGAACAACTTTTGTGGTGTCTTTCAGATGCCTACCGGAGCAATGTAAAAACTACCAGGAGAACTCCTGTCTGGCACCTTCCCCGGTGGAGTTGTGCATGGGGTGTGTTTGGAACATTTTGTCACCAGCCGAGTCCAAAATTCAGCGGTTCCCCATCTCATCCCAGAAAGCAGGTAGAATAACTTTTGTGGTGCCTTTCAGCTGCCTACCAAGGTAGTGTAAAAACTACTAAGAGAACTCCTGTCTGGCACCTTCCCCGGTGGAGTTGTGCATGGGGTGTGTTTGGAACATTTTGTCACCGGCCGAGTCCAAAATTCAGCGGTTCCCCATCTCAGCCCAGAAAGCAGGTAGAACAACTTTTGTGGTGTCCTTTTGATGCCTACCGGAGCAATATAAAAACTACCAGGAGAACTCGTCCCTGAAACCTTCGCTAGTGGAGTTGTGCATGGGGTGTATTTATTAAAATTTTGTCACCAGCCGAGTCCAAAATTCAGCGGTTCCCCATCTCAGCCCAGAAAGCAGGTAGAACAACTTTTGTGGTGCCTTTCAGATGCCTACCAAGGTAGTGTAAAAACTACTAAGAGAACTCCTGCCTGGCACCTTCCCCGGTGGAGTTGTGCATGGGGTGTGTTTGGAACATTTTGTCACCGGCCGAGTCCAAAATTCAGCGGTTCCCCATCTCAGCCCAGAAAGCAGGTAGAACAACTTTTGTGGTGTCTTTCAGATGCCTACCGGAGCAATGTAAAAACTACCAGGAGAACTCCTGTCTGGCACCTTCCCCGGTGGAGTTGTGCATGGGGTGTGTTTGGAACATTTTGTCACCGGCCGACTCCAAAATTCAGCGGTTCCCCATCTCAGCCCTGAAAGCAGGTAGAACAACTTTTGTGGTGTCTTTCAGATGCCTACCGGAGCAATGTAAAAACTACCAGGAGAACTCCTGTCTGGCACCTTCCCCGGTGGAGTTGTGCATGGGGTGTGTTTGGAACATTTTGTCACCGGCCGACTCCAAAATTCAGCGGTTCCCCATCTCAGCCCAGAAAGCAGGTAGAACAACTTTTGTGGTGCCTTTCAGATGCCTACCAAGGTAGTGTAAAAACTAAAAGAGAACTCTTGTCTGGCACCTTCCCCGGTGGAGTTGTGCATGGGGTGTGTTTGGAACATTTTGTCACCAGCCGAGTCCAAAATTCAGCGGTTCCCCATCTCAGCCCAGAAAGCAGGTAGAACAACTTTTGTGGTGTCCTTTTGATGCCTACCGGAGCAATGTAAAAACTACCAACAGAACTCGTCCCTGGCACCTTCGCTAGTGGAGTTGTGCATGGGGTGTATTTATTAAAATTTTGTCACCAGCCGACTCCAAAATTCAGCTGTTCCCCATCTCAGCCCAGAAAGCAGGAAGAACAACTTTTGTGGTGCCTTTCAGCTGCCTACCAAGGTAGTGTAAAAACTATCAAGAGAACTCTTGTCTGGCACCTTCCCCGGTGGAGTTGTGCATGGGGTGTGTTTGGAACATTTTGTCACCAGCCGAGTCCAAAATTCAGCGGTTCCCCATCTCAGCCCAGAAAGCAGGAAGAACAACTTTTGTGGTGTCTTTCAGATGCCTACCAAGGTAGTGTAAAAACTATTAAGAGAACTCCTGTCTGGCACCTTCCCCGGTGGAGTTGTGCATGGGGTGTGTTTGGAACATTTTGTCACCGGCCGACTCCAAAATTCAGCGGTTCCCCATCTCAGCCCAGAAAGCAGGTAGAACAACTTTTGTGGTGTCTTTCAGATGCCTACCGGAGCAATGTAAAAACTACCAGGAGAACTCCTGTCTGGCACCTTCCCCGGTGGAGTTGTGCATGGGGTGTGTTTGGAACATTTTGTCACCGGCCGAGTCCAAAATTCAGCGGTTCCCCATCTCAGCCCAGAAAGCAGGTAGAATAACTTTTGTGGTGCCTTTCAGCTGCCTACCAAGGTAGTGTAAAAACTACTAAGAGAACTCCTGTCTGGCACCTTCCCCGGTGGAGTTGTGCATGGGGTGTGTTTGGAACATTTTGTCACCGGCCGAGTCCAAAATTCAGCGGTTCCCCATCTCAGCCCAGAAAGCAGGTAGAACAACTTTTGTGGTGTCCTTTTGATGCCTACCGGAGCAATGTAAAAACTACCAGGAGAACTCGTCCCTGGCACCTTCGCTAGTGGAGTTGTGCATGGGGTGTATTTATTAAAATTTTGTCACCAGCCGAGTCCAAAATTCAGCGGTTCCCCATCTCAGCCCAGAAAGCAGGTAGAACAACTTTTGTGGTGCCTTTCAGATGCCTACCAAGGTAGTGTAAAAACTATTAAGAGAACTCCTGCCTGGCACCTTCCCCGGTGGAGTTGTGCATGGGGTGTGTTTGGAACATTTTGTCACCGGCCGAGTCCAAAATTCAGCGGTTCCCCATCTCAGCCCAGAAAGCAGGTAGAACAACTTTTGTGGTGCCTTTCAGCTGCCTACCAAGGTAGTGTAAAAACTACCAGGAGAACTCCTGCCTGGCACCTTCCCCGGTGGAGTTGTGCATGGGGTGTGTTTGGAACATTTTGTCACCGGCCGACTCCAAAATTCAGCGGTTCCCCATCTCAGCCCAGAAAGCAGGTAGAACAACTTTTGTGGTGTCTTTCAGCTGCCTACCGGAGCAATGTAAAAACTACCAGGAGAACTCCTGTCTGGCACCTTCCCCGGTGGAGTTGTGCATGGGGTGTGTTTGGAACATTTTGTCACCGGCCGACTCCAAAATTCAGCGGTTCCCCATCTCAGCCCAGAAAGCAGGAAGAACAACTTTTGTGGTGTCTTTCAAATGCCTACCAAGGTAGTGTAAAAACTATTAAGAGAACTCCTGTCTGGCACCTTCCCCGGTGGAGTTGTGCAGGGGGTGTGTTTGGAACATTTTGTCACCGGCCGAGTCCAAAATTCAGCGGTTCCCCATCTCAGCCCAGAAAGCAGGTAGAACAACTTTTGTGGTGTCTTTCAGATGCCTACCGGAGCAATGTAAAAACTACCAGGAGAACTCCTGTCTGGCACCTTCCCCGGTGGAGTTGTGCATGGGGTGTGTTTGGAACATTTTGTCACCGGCCAACTCCAAAATTCAGCGGTTCCCCATCTCAGCCCAGAAAGCAGGTAGAACAACTTTTGTGGTGCCTTTCAGCTGCCTACCAAGGTAGTGTAAAAACTACCAAGAGAACTCGTCCCTGGCACCTTCCCCGGTGGAGTTGTGCATGGGGTGTGTTTGGAACATTTTGTCACCAGCCGAGTCCAAAATTCAGCGGTTCCCCATCTCAGCCCAGAAAGCAGGTAGAACAACTTTTGTGGTGCCTTTCAGCTGCCTACCAAGGTAGTGTAAAAACTGTTAAGAGAACTCCTGTCTGGCACCTTCCCCGGTGGAGTTGTGCATGGGGTGTGTTTGGAACATTTTGTCACCGGCCAACTCCAAAATTCAGCGGTTCCCCATCTCAGCCCAGAAAGCAGGTAGAACAACTTTTGTGGTGTCTTTCAGATGCCTACCGGAGCAATGTAAAAACTACCAGGAGAACTCCTTTCTGGCACCTTCCCCGGTGGAGTTGTGCATGGGGTGTGTTTGGAACATTTTGTCACCAGCCGAGTCCAAAATTCAGCGGTTCCCCATCTCAGCCCAGAAAGCAGGTAGAACAACTTTTGTGGTGCCTTTCAGCTGCCTACCAAGGTAGTGTAAAAACTACTAAGAGAACTCCTGTCTGGCACCTTCCCCGGTGGAGTTGTGCATGGGGTGTCTTTGGAACATTTTGTCACCGGCCGAGTCCAAAATTCAGCGATTCCCCATCTCAGCCCAGAAAGCAGGAAGAACAACTTTTGTGGTGTTCTTTTGATGCCTACCGGAGCAATGTAAAAACTACCAACAGAACTCGTCCCTGGCACCTTCGCTAGTGGAGTTGTGCATGGGGTGTGTTTGGAACATTTCGTCACCGGCCGACTCCAAAATTCATCGGTTCCCCATCTCAGCCCAGAAAGCAGGTAGAACAACTTTTGTGGTGTCTTTCAGATGCCTACCGGAGCAATATAAAAACTACCAGGAGAACTCGTCCCTGGCACCTTCCCCGGTGGAGTTGTGCATGGGGTGTATTTATTAAAATTTTGTCACCAGCCGAGTCCAAAATTCAGCTGTTCCCCATCTCAGCCCAGAAAGCAGGTAGAACAACTTTTGTGGTGCCTTTCAGCTGCCTACCAAGGTAGTGTAAAAACTACCAAGAGAACTCCTGCCTGGCACCTTCCCCGGTGGAGTTGTGCATGGGGTGTGTTTGGAACATTTTGTCACCAGCCGAGTCCAAAATTCTGCCGTTCCCCATCTCAGCCCAGAAAGCAGGTAGAACAACTTTTGTGGTGTCTTTCAGATGCCTACCGGAGCAATGTAAAAACTATTAAGAGAACTCCTGTCTGGCACCTTCCCCGGTGGAGTTGTGCATGGCGTGTGTTTGGAACATTTTGTCACCGGCCGAGTCCAAAATTCAGCGATTCCCCATCTCAGCCCAGAAAGCAGGAAGAACAACTTTTGTGGTGTTCTTTTGATGCCTACCGGAGCAATGTAAAAACTACCAACAGAACTCGTCCCTGGCACCTTCGCTAGTGGAGTTGTGCATGGGGTGTGTTTGGAACATTTTTTCACCGGCCGACTCCAAAATTCATCGGTTCCCCATCTCAGCCCAGAAAGCAGGTAGAACAACTTTTGTGGTGTCTTTCAGATGCCTACCGGAGCAATATAAAAACTACCAGGAGAACTCGTCCCTGGCACCTTCCCCGGTGGAGTTGTGCATGGGGTGTATTTATTAAAATTTTGTCACCAGCCGAGTCCAAAATTCAGCTGTTCCCCATCTCAGCCCAGAAAGCAGGTAGAACAACTTTTGTGGTGCCTTTCAGCTGCCTACCAAGGTAGTGTAAAAACTACCAAGAGAACTCCTGCCTGGCACCTTCCCCGGTGGAGTTGTGCATGGGGTGTGTTTGGAACATTTTGTCACCAGCCGAGTCCAAAATTCTGCCGTTCCCCATCTCAGCCCAGAAAGCAGGTAGAACAACTTTTGTGGTGTCTTTCAGATGCCTACCGGAGCAATGTAAAAACTATTAAGAGAACTCCTGTCTGGCACCTTCCCCGGTGGAGTTGTGCATGGCGTGTGTTTGGAACATTTTGTCACCGGCCGACTCCAAAATTCAGCGGTTCCCCATCTCAGCCCAGAAAGCAGGTAGAACAACTTTTGTGGTGTCTTTCAGATGCCTACCGGAGCAATGTAAAAACTACCAGGAGAACTCCTGTCTGGCACCTTCCCCGGTGGAGTTGTGCATGGGGTGTGTTTGGAACATTTTGTCACCGGCCGACTCCAAAATTCAGCGGTTCCCCATCTCAGCCCAGAAAGCAGGAAGAGCAACTTTTGTGGTGTCTTTCAGATGCCTACCGGAGCAATGTAAAAACTACCAGGAGAACTCCTGTCTGGCACCTTCCCCGGTGGAGTTGTGCATGGGGTGTGTTTGGAACATTTTGTCACCAGCCGAGTCCAAAATTCAGCGGTTCCCCATCTCAGCCCAGAAAGCAGGTAGAATAACTTTTGTGGTGTCTTTCAGATGCCTACCGGAGCAATGTAAAAACTATTAAGAGAACTCCTGTCTGGCACCTTCCCCGGTGGAGTTGTGCATGGGGTGTGTTTGGAACATTTTGTCACCGGCCGAGTCCAAAATTCAGCGGTTCCCCATCTCAGCCCAGAGAGCAGGTAGAACAACTTTTGTGGTGTCTTTCAGATGCCTAACGGAGCAATGTAAAAACTACCAGGAGAACTCCTGTCTGGCACCTTCCCCGGTGGAGTTGTGCATGGGGTGTGTTTGGAACATTTTGTCACCAGCCGACTCCAAAATTCAGCGGTTCCCCATCTCAGCCCAGAAAGCAGGAAGAACAACTTTTGTCGTGCCTTTCAAATGCCTACCAAGGTAGTGTAAAAACTATTAAGAGAACTCCTGTCTGGCACCTTCCCCGGTGGAGTTGTGCATGGGGTGTGTTTGGAACATTTTGTCACCAGGCGACTCCAAAATTCAGCGGTTCCCCATCTCAGCCCAGAAAGCAGGTAGAACAACTTTTGTGGTGTCTTTCAGATGCCTACCGGAGCAATGTAAAAACTACCAGGAGAACTCCTGCCTGGCACCTTCCCCGGTGGAGTTGTGCATGGGGTGTGTTTGGAACATTTTGTCACCGGCCGAGTCCAAAATTCAGCGGTTCCCCATCTCAGCCCAGAAAGCAGGTAGAACAACTTTTGTGGTGCCTTTCAGATGCCTACCAAGGTAGTGTAAAAACTACCAGGAGAACTCCTGTCTGGCACCTTCCCCGGTGGAGTTGTGCATGGGGTGTGTTTGGAACATTTTGTCACCAGCCGAGTCCAAAATTCAGCGGTTCCCCATCTCAGCCCAGAAAGCAGGTAGAACAACTTTTGTGGTGCCTTTCAGCTGCCTACCAAGGTAGTGTAAAAACTACCAAGAGAACTCCTGTCTGGCACCTTCCCCGGTGGAGTTGTGCATGGGGTGTGTTTGGAACATTTTGTCACCGGCCGAGTCCAAAATTCAGCGGTTCCCCATCTCAGCCCAGAAAGCAGGTAGAACAACTTTTGTGGTGCCTTTCAGCTGCCTACCAAGGTAGTGTAAAAACTACCAGGAGAACTCCTGTCTGGCACCTTCCCCGGTGGAGTTGTGCATGGGGTGTGTTTGGAACATTTTGTCACCGGCCGAGTCCAAAATTCAGCGGTTCCCCATCTCAGCCCAGAAAGCAGGAAGAACAACTTTTGTGGTGTCTTTCAGATGCCTACCGGAGCAATGTAAAAACTACCAGGAGAACTCCTGTCTGGCACCTTCCCCGGTGGAGTTGTGCATGGGGTGTGTTTGGAACATTTTGTCACCGGCCGACTCCAAAATTCAGCGGTTCCCCATCTCAGCCCAGAAAGCAGGAAGAACAACTTTTGTGGTGTCTTTCAGATGCCTACCAAGGTAGTGTAAAAACTACTAAGAGAACTCCTGTCTGGTACCTTCCCCGGTGGAGTTGTGCATGGGGTGTGTTTGGAACATTTTGTCACCGGCCGACTCCAAAATTCAGCGGTTCCCCATCTCAGCCCAGAAAGCAGGTAGAACAACTTTTGTGGTGTCCTTTTGATGCCTACCGGAGCAATGTAAAAACTACCAACAGAACTAGTCCCTGGCACCTTCGCTAGTGGAGTTGTGCATGGGGTGTATTTATTAAAATTTTGTCAACAGCCGAGTCCAAAATTCAGCTGTTCCCCATCTCAGCCCAGAAAGCAGGAAGAACAACTTTTGTCGTGCCTTTCAAATGCCTACCAAGGTAGTGTAAAAACTATTAAGAGAACTCCTGTCTGGCACCTTCCCCGGTGGAGTTGTGCATGGGGTGTGTTTGGAACATTTTGTCACCAGGCGACTCCAAAATTCAGCGGTTCCCCATCTCAGCCCAGAAAGCAGGTAGAACAACTTTTGTGGTGTCTTTCAGATGCCTACCGGAGCAATGTAAAAACTACCAGGAGAACTCCTGCCTGGCACCTTCCCCGGTGGAGTTGTGCATGGGGTGTGTTTGGAACATTTTGTCACCGGCCGAGTCCAAAATTCAGCGGTTCCCCATCTCAGCCCAGAAAGCAGGTAGAACAACTTTTGTGGTGCCTTTCAGATGCCTACCAAGGTAGTGTAAAAACTACCAGGAGAACTCCTGTCTGGCACCTTCCCCGGTGGAGTTGTGCATGGGGTGTGTTTGGAACATTTTGTCACCAGCCGAGTCCAAAATTCAGCGGTTCCCCATCTCAGCCCAGAAAGCAGGTAGAACAACTTTTGTGGTGCCTTTCAGCTGCCTACCAAGGTAGTGTAAAAACTACCAAGAGAACTCCTGTCTGGCACCTTCCCCGGTGGAGTTGTGCATGGGGTGTGTTTGGAACATTTTGTCACCGGCCGAGTCCAAAATTCAGCGGTTCCCCATCTCAGCCCAGAAAGCAGGTAGAACAACTTTTGTGGTGCCTTTCAGCTGCCTACCAAGGTAGTGTAAAAACTACCAGGAGAACTCCTGTCTGGCACCTTCCCCGGTGGAGTTGTGCATGGGGTGTGTTTGGAACATTTTGTCACCGGCCGACTCCAAAATTCAGCGGTTCCCCATCTCAGCCCAGAAAGCAGGTAGAACAACTTTTGTGGTGTCTTTCAGATGCCTACCGGAGCAATGTAAAAACTACCAGGAGAACTCCTGTCTGGCACCTTCCCCGGTGGAGTTGTGCATGGGGTGTGTTTGGAACATTTTGTCACCGGCCGAGTCCAAAATTCAGCGGTTCCCCATCTCAGCCCAGAAAGCAGGAAGAACAACTTTTGTGGTGTCTTTCAGATGCCTACCGGAGCAATGTAAAAACTACCAGGAGAACTCCTGTCTGGCACCTTCCCCGGTGGAGTTGTGCATGGGGTGTGTTTGGAACATTTTGTCACCGGCCGACTCCAAAATTCAGCGGTTCCCCATCTCAGCCCAGAAAGCAGGAAGAACAACTTTTGTGGTGTCTTTCAGATGCCTACCAAGGTAGTGTAAAAACTACTAAGAGAACTCCTGTCTGGTACCTTCCCCGGTGGAGTTGTGCATGGGGTGTGTTTGGAACATTTTGTCACCGGCCGACTCCAAAATTCAGCGGTTCCCCATCTCAGCCCAGAAAGCAGGTAGAACAACTTTTGTGGTGTCCTTTTGATGCCTACCGGAGCAATGTAAAAACTACCAACAGAACTAGTCCCTGGCACCTTCGCTAGTGGAGTTGTGCATGGGGTGTGTTTGGAACATTTTGTCACCGGCCGACTCCAAAATTCAGCGGTTCCCCATCTCAGCCCAGAAAGCAGGTAGAACAACTTCTGTGGTGTCTTTCAGATGCCTACCGGAGCAATGTAAAAACTACCAGGAGAACTCCTGTCTGGCACCTTCCCCGGTGGAGTTGTGCATGGCGTGTGTTTGGAACATTTTGTCACCAGCCGAGTCCAAAATTCAGCGGTTCCCCATCTCAGCCCAGAAAGCAGGTAGAACAACTTTTGTGGTGTCCTTTTGATGCCTACCGGAGCAATGTAAAAACTGCCAACAGAACTCCTGTCTGGCGCCTTCGCTAGTGGAGTTGTGCATGGGGTGTATTTATTAAAATTTTGTCACCAGCCGAGTCCAAAATTCAGCTGTTCCCCATCTCAGCCCAGAAAGCAGGTAGAACAACTTTTGTGGTGTCCTTTCGATGCCTACAGGAGCAATGTAAAAACTACCAGGAGAACTCGTCCCTGGCACCTTCGCTAGTGGAGTTGTGCATGGGGTGTGTTTGGAACATTTTGTCACCGGCCGACTCCAAAATTCAGCGGTTCCCCATCTCAGCCCAGAAAGCAGGTAGAACAACTTTTGTGGTGTCTTTCAGATGCCTACCGGAGCAATGTAAAAACTACCAGGAGAACTCCTGTCTGGCACCTTCCCCGGTGGAGTTGTGCATGGGGTGTGTTTGGAACATTTTGTCACCGGCCGACTCCAAAATTCAGCGGTTCCCCATCTCAGCCCAGAAAGCAGGTAGAACAACTTTTGTGGTGCCTTTCAGCTGCCTACCAAGGTAGTGTAAAAACTACCAGGAGAACTCCTGTCTGGCACCTTCCCCGGTGGAGTTGTGCATGGCGTGTGTTTGGAACATTTTGTCACCGGCCGACTCCAAAATTCAGCGGTTCCCCATCTCAGCCCAGAAAGCAGGTAGAACAACTTTTGTGGTGTCTTTCAGATGCCTACCGGAGCAATGTAAAAACTACCAGGAGAACTCCTGTCTGGCACCTTCCCCGGTGGAGTTGTGCATGGGGTGTGTTTGGAACATTTTGTCACTGGCCGACTCCAAAATTCAGCGGTTCCCCATCTCAGCCCAGAAAGCAGGTAGAACAACTTTTGTGGTGCCTTTCAGCTGCCTACCGGAGCAATGTAAAAACTACCAGGAGAACTCCTGTCTGGCACCTTCCCCGGTGGAGTTGTGCATGGGGTGTGTTTGGAACATTTTGTCACCGGCCGACTCCAAAATTCAGCGGTTCCCCATCTCAGCCCAGAAAGCAGGAAGAACAACTTTTGTGGTGTCTTTCAGGTTCCTACCAAGGTAGTGTAAAAACTACTAAGAGAACTCCTGTCTGGCACCTTCCCCGGTGGAGTTGTGCCGGGGGGTGTGTTTGGAACATTTTGTCACCGGCCGACTCCAAAATTCAGCGGTTCCCCATCTCAGCCCAGAAAGCAGGTAGAACAACTTTTGTGGTGTCTTTCAGATGCCTACCGGAGCAGTGTAAAAACTACCAGGAGAACTCCTGTCTGGCACCTTCCCCGGTGGAGTTGTGCATGGGGTGTGTTTGGAACATTTTGTCACCGGCCGAGTCCAAAATTCAGCGGTTCCCCATCTCAGCCCAGAAAGCAGGTAGAACAACTTTTGTGGTGCCTTTCAGCTGCCTACCAAGGTAGTGTAAAAACTACCAGGAGAACTCCTGTCTGGCACCTTCCCCGGTGGAGTTGTGCATGGGGTGTGTTTGGAACATTTTGTCACCGGCCGACTCCAAAATTCAGCGGTTCCCCATCTCAGCCCAGAAAGCAGGTAGAACAACTTTTGTGGTGTCTTTCAGATGCCTACCGGAGCAATGTAAAAACTACCAGGAGAACTCCTGCCTGGCACCTTCCCCGGTGGAGTTGTGCATGGGGTGTGTTTGGAACATTTTGTCACCGGCCGACTCCAAAATTCAGCGGTTCCCCATCTCAGCCCAGAAAGCAGGAAGAACAACTTTTGTGGTGTCTTTCAGGTTCTTACCAAGGTAGTGTAAAAACTACCATCAGAACTCCTGCCCGGCACCTTCCCCGGTGGAGTTGTGCATGGGGTGTCTTTGGAACATTTTGTCACCGGCCGAGTCCAAAATTCAGCGGTTCCCCATCTCAGCCCAGAAAGCAGGTAGAACAACTTTTGTGGTGTCCTTTTGATGCCTACCGGAGCAATGTAAAAACTACCAACAGAACTCGTCCCTGGCACCTTCGCTAGTGGTGTTGTGCATGGGGTGTATTTATTAAAATTTTGTCACCAGCCGAGTCCAAAATTCAGCGGTTCCCCATCTCAGCCCAGAAAGCAGGTAGAACAACTTTTGTGGTGTCCTTTTGATGCCTACAGGAGCAATGTAAAAACTACCAACAGAACTCGTCCCTGGCACCTTCCCCGGTGGAGTTGTGCATGGGGTGTGTTTGGAACATTTTGTCACCGGCCGAGTCCAAAATTCAGCGGTTCCCCATCTCAGCCCAGAAAGCAGGAAGAACAACTTTTGTGGTGTCTTTCAGATGCCTACCGGAGCAATGTAAAAACTACCAGGAGAACTCCTGTCTGGCACCTTCCCCGGTGGAGTTGTGCATGGCGTGTGTTTGGAACATTTTGTCACCGGCCGACTCCAAAATTCAGCGGTTCCCCATCTCAGCCCAGAAAGCAGGTAGAACAACTTTTGTGGTGCCTTGCAGCTGCCTACCAAGGTAGTGTAAAAACTACCAGGAGAACTCCTGTCTGGCACCTTCCCCTGTGGAGTTGTGCATGGCGTGTGTTTGGAACATTTTGTCACCGGCCGAGTCCAAAATTCAGCGGTTCCCCATCTCAGCCCAGAAAGCAGGTAGAACAACTTTTGTGGTGTCCTTTTGATGCCTACCGGAGCAATGTAAAAACTACCAACAGAACTCGTCCCTGGCACCTTCGCTAGTGGAGTTGTGCATGGGGTGTATTTATTAAAATTTTGTCACCAGCCGAGTCCAAAATTCAGCTGTTCCCCATCTCAGCCCAGAAAGCAGGTAGAACAACTTTTGTGGTGCCTTTCAGCTGCCTACCAAGGTAGTGTAAAAACTATCAAGAGAACTCTTGTCTGGCACCTTCCCAGTGGAGTTGTGCATGGGGTGTCTTTGGAACATTTTGTCACCAGCCGAGTCGAAAATTCAGCGGTTCCCCATCTCAGCCCAGAAAGCAGGAAGAACAACTTTTGTGGTGTCTTTCAGATGCCTACCAAGGTAGTGTAAAAACTATTAAGAGAACTCCTGTCTGGCACCTTCCCCGGTGGAGTTGTGCATGGGGTGTGTTTGGAACATTTTGTCACCGGCCGACTCCAAAATTCAGCGGTTCCCCATCTCAGCCCAGAAAGCAGGTAGAACAACTTTTGTGGTGTCTTTCAGATGCCTACCGGAGCAATGTAAAAACTACCAGGAGAACTCCTGTCTGGCACCTTCCCCGGTGGAGTTGTGAATGGGGTGTGTTTGGAATATTTTGTCACCGGCCGAGTCCAAAATTCAGCGGTTCCCCATCTCAGCCCAGAAAGCAGGAAGAACAACTTTTGTGGTGTCTTTCAGATGCCTACCGGAGCAATGTAAAAACTACCAGGAGAACTCCTGTCTGGCACCTTCCCCGGTGGAGTTGTGCATGGGGTGTGTTTGGAACATTTTGTCACCAGCCGAGTCCAAAATTCAGCGGTTCCCCATCTCATCCCAGAAAGCAGGTAGAATAACTTTTGTGGTGCCTTTCAGCTGCCTACCAAGGTAGTGTAAAAACTACTAAGAGAACTCCTGTCTGGCACCTTCCCCGGTGGAGTTGTGCATGGGGTGTGTTTGGAACATTTTGTCACCGGCCGAGTCCAAAATTCAGCGGTTCCCCATCTCAGCCCAGAAAGCAGGTAGAACAACTTTTGTGGTGTCCTTTTGATGCCTACCGGAGCAATGTAAAAACTACCAGGAGAACTCGTCCCTGAAACCTTCGCTAGTGGAGTTGTGCATGGGGTGTATTTATTAAAATTTTGTCACCAGCCGAGTCCAAAATTCAGCGGTTCCCCATCTCAGCCCAGAAAGCAGGTAGAACAACTTTTGTGGTGCCTTTCAGATGCCTACCAAGGTAGTGTAAAAACTATTAAGAGAACTCCTGCCTGGCACCTTCCCCGGTGGAGTTGTGCATGGGGTGTGTTTGGAACATTTTGTCACCGGCCGACTCCAAAATTCAGCGGTTCCCCATCTCAGCCCAGAAAGCAGGTAGAACAACTTTTGTGGTGTCTTTCAGATGCCTACCGGAGCAATGTAAAAACTACCAGGAGAACTCCTGTCTGGCACCTTCCCCGGTGGAGTTGTGCATGGGGTGTGTTTGGAACATTTTGTCACCGGCCGACTCCAAAATTCAGCGGTTCCCCATCTCAGCCCAGAAAGCAGGAAGAACAACTTTTGTGGTGCCTTTCAAATGCCTACCAAGGTAGTGTAAAAACTATTAAGAGAACTCCTGTCTGGCACCTTCCCCGGTGGAGTTGTGCAGGGGGTGTGTTTGGAACATTTTGTCACCGGCCGAGTCCAAAATTCAGCGGTTCCCCATCTCAGCCCAGAAAGCAGGTAGAACAACTTTTGTGATGTCTTTCAGATGCCTACCGGAGCAATGTAAAAACTACCAGGAGAACTCCTGTCTGGCACCTTCCCCGGTGGAGTTGTGCATGGGGTGTGTTTGGAACATTTTGTCACCGGCCAACTCCAAAATTCAGCGGTTCCCCATCTCAGCCCAGAAAGCAGGTAGAACAACTTTTGTGGTGCCTTTCAGATGCCTACCAAGGTAGTGTAAAAACTATCAAGAGAACTCTTGTCTGGCACCTTCCCCGGTGGAGTTGTGCATGGGGTGTGTTTGGAACATTTTGTCACCAGCCGAGTCCAAAATTCAGCGGTTCCCCATCTCAGCCCAGAAAGCAGGTAGAACAACTTTTGTGGTGTCCTTTTGATGCCTACCGGAGCAATGTAAAAACTACCAACAGAACTCGTCCCTGGCACCTTCGCTAGTGGAGTTGTGCATGGGGTGTATTTATTAAAATTTTGTCACCAGCCGACTCCAAAATTCAGCTGTTCCCCATCTCAGCCCAGAAAGCAGGTAGAACAACTTTTGTGGTGCCTTTCAGCTGCCTACCAAGGTAGTGTAAAAACTATCAAGAGAACTCTTGTCTGGCACCTTCCCCGGTGGAGTTGTGCATGGGGTGTGTTTGGAACATTTTGTCACCAGCCGAGTCCAAAATTCAGCGGTTCCCCATCTCAGCCCAGAAAGCAGGAAGAACAACTTTTGTGGTGTCTTTCAGATGCCTACCAAGGTAGTGTAAAAACTATTAAGAGAACTCCTGTCTGGCACCTTCCCCGGTGGAGTTGTGCATGGGGTGTGTTTGGAACATTTTGTCACCGGCCGAGTCCAAAATTCAGCGGTTCCCCATCTCAGCCCAGAAAGCAGGTAGAACAACTTTTGTGGTGTCTTTCAGATGCCTACCGGAGCAATGTAAAAACTACCAGGAGAACTCCTGCCTGGCACCTTCCCCGGTGGAGTTGTGCATGGGGTGTGTTTGGAACATTTTGTCACCGGCCGACTCCAAAATTCAGCGGTTCCCCATCTCAGCCCAGAAAGCAGGAAGAACAACTTTTGTGGTGTCTTTCAGATGCCTACCGGAGCAATGTAAAAACTACCAGGAGAACTCCTGTCTGGCACCTTCCCCGGTGGAGTTGTGCATGGCGTGTGTTTGGAACATTTTGTCACCGGCCGACTCCAAAATTCAGCGGTTCCCCATCTCAGCCCAGAAAGCAGGTAGAATAACTTTTGTGGTGCCTTTCAGCTGCCTACCAAGGTAGTGTAAAAACTACTAAGAGAACTCCTGTCTGGCACCTTCCCCGGTGGAGTTGTGCATGGGGTGTGTTTGGAACATTTTGTCACCGGCCGAGTCCAAAATTCAGCGGTTCCCCATCTCAGCCCAGAAAGCAGGTAGAACAACTTTTGTGGTGTCCTTTTGATGCCTACCGGAGCAATGTAAAAACTACCAGGAGAACTCGTCCCTGGCACCTTCGCTAGTGGAGTTGTGCATGGGGTGTATTTATTAAAATTTTGTCACCAGCCGAGTCCAAAATTCAGCGGTTCCCCATCTCAGCCCAGAAAGCAGGTAGAACAACTTTTGTGGTGCCTTTCAGATGCCTACCAAGGTAGTGTAAAAACTATTAAGAGAACTCCTGCCTGGCACCTTCCCCGGTGGAGTTGTGCATGGGGTGTGTTTGGAACATTTTGTCACCGGCCGAGTCCAAAATTCAGCGGTTCCCCATCTCAGCCCAGAAAGCAGGTAGAACAACTTTTGTGGTGTCTTTCAGATGCCTACCGGAGCAATGTAAAAACTATTAAGAGAACTCCTGTCTGGCACCTTCCCCGGTGGAGTTGTGCATGGGGTGTGTTTGGAACATTTTGTCACCGGCCGACTCCAAAATTCAGCGGTTCCCCATCTCAGCCCAGAAAGCAGGTAGAACAACTTTTGTGGTGTCTTTCAGATGCCTACCGGAGCAATGTAAAAACTACCAGGAGAACTCCTGTCTGGCACCTTCCCCGGTGGAGTTGTGCATGGGGTGTGTTTGGAACATTTTGTCACCGGCCGACTCCAAAATTCAGCGGTTCCCCATCTCAGCCCAGAAAGCAGGAAGAACAACTTTTGTGGTGTCTTTCAGGTTCTTACCAAGGTAGTGTAAAAACTACTAAGAGAACTCCTGCCCGGCACCTTCCCCGGTGGAGTTGTGCATGGGGTGTCTTTGGAACATTTTGTCACCGGCCGAGTCCAAAATTCAGCGGTTCCCCATCTCAGCCCAGAAAGCAGGTAGAACAACTTTTGTGGTGTCCTTTTGATGCCTACCGGAGCAATGTAAAAACTACCAACAGAACTCGTCCCTGGCACCTTCGCTAGTGGTGTTGTGCATGGGGTGTATTTATTAAAATTTTGTCACCAGCCGAGTCCAAAATTCAGCTGTTCCCCATCTCAGCCCAGAAAGCAGGTAGAACAACTTTTGTGGTGTCCTTTTGATGCCTACAGGAGCAATGTAAAAACTACCAACAGAACTCGTCCCTGGCACCTTCCCCGGTGGAGTTGTGCATGGCGTGTGTTTGGAACATTTTGTCACCGGCCGAGTCCAAAATTCAGCGGTTCCCCATCTCAGCCCAGAAAGCAGGAAGAACAACTTTTGTGGTGTCTTTCAGATGCCTACCGGAGCAATGTAAAAACTACCAGGAGAACTCCTGTCTGGCACCTTCCCCGGTGGAGTTGTGCATGGCGTGTGTTTGGAACATTTTGTCACCGGCCGACTCCAAAATTCAGCGGTTCCCCATCTCAGCCCAGAAAGCAGGTAGAACAACTTTTGTGGTGCCTTGCAGCTGCCTACCAAGGTAGTGTAAAAACTACCAGGAGAACTCCTGTCTGGCACCTTCCCCGGTGGAGTTGTGCATGGCGTGTGTTTGGAACATTTTGTCACCGGCCGAGTCCAAAATTCAGCGGTTCCCCATCTCAGCCCAGAAAGCAGGTAGAACAACTTTTGTGGTGTCCTTTTGATGCCTACCGGAGCAATGTAAAAACTACCAACAGAACTCGTCCCTGGCACCTTCGCTAGTGGAGTTGTGCATGGGGTGTATTTATTAAAATTTTGTCACCAGCCGAGTCCAAAATTCAGCTGTTCCCCATCTCAGCCGAGAAAGCAGGTAGAACAACTTTTGTGGTGCCTTTCAGCTGCCTACCAAGGTAGTGTAAAAACTATCAAGAGAACTCTTGTCTGGCACCTTCCCAGTGGAGTTGTGCATGGGGTGTCTTTGGAACATTTTGTCACCAGCCGAGTCGAAAATTCAGCGGTTCCCCATCTCAGCCCAGAAAGCAGGAAGAACAACTTTTGTGGTGTCTTTCAGATGCCTACCAAGGTAGTGTAAAAACTATTAAGAGAACTCCTGTCTGGCACCTTCCCCGGTGGAGTTGTGCATGGGGTGTGTTTGGAACATTTTGTCACCGGCCGACTCCAAAATTCAGCGGTTCCCCATCTCAGCCCAGAAAGCAGGTAGAACAACTTTTGTGGTGTCTTTCAGATGCCTACCGGAGCAATGTAAAAACTACCAGGAGAACTCCTGTCTGGCACCTTCCCCGGTGGAGTTGTGAATGGGGTGTGTTTGGAATATTTTGTCACCGGCCGAGTCCAAAATTCAGCGGTTCCCCATCTCAGCCCAGAAAGCAGGAAGAACAACTTTTGTGGTGTCTTTCAGATGCCTACCGGAGCAATGTAAAAACTACCAGGAGAACTCCTGTCTGGCACCTTCCCCGGTGGAGTTGTGCATGGGGTGTGTTTGGAACATTTTGTCACCAGCCGAGTCCAAAATTCAGCGGTTCCCCATCTCATCCCAGAAAGCAGGTAGAATAACTTTTGTGGTGCCTTTCAGCTGCCTACCAAGGTAGTGTAAAAACTACTAAGAGAACTCCTGTCTGGCACCTTCCCCGGTGGAGTTGTGCATGGGGTGTGTTTGGAACATTTTGTCACCGGCCGAGTCCAAAATTCAGCGGTTCCCCATCTCAGCCCAGAAAGCAGGTAGAACAACTTTTGTGGTGTCCTTTTGATGCCTACCGGAGCAATGTAAAAACTACCAGGAGAACTCGTCCCTGAAACCTTCGCTAGTGGAGTTGTGCATGGGGTGTATTTATTAAAATTTTGTCACCAGCCGAGTCCAAAATTCAGCGGTTCCCCATCTCAGCCCAGAAAGCAGGTAGAACAACTTTTGTGGTGCCTTTCAGATGCCTACCAAGGTAGTGTAAAAACTATTAAGAGAACTCCTGCCTGGCACCTTCCCCGGTGGAGTTGTGCATGGGGTGTGTTTGGAACATTTTGTCACCGGCCGACTCCAAAATTCAGCGGTTCCCCATCTCAGCCCAGAAAGCAGGTAGAACAACTTTTGTGGTGTCTTTCAGATGCCTACGGGAGCAATGTAAAAACTACCAGGAGAACTCCTGTCTGGCACCTTCCCCGGTGGAGTTGTGCATGGGGTGTGTTTGGAACATTTTGTCACCGGCCGACTCCAAAATTCAGCGGTTCCCCATCTCAGCCCAGAAAGCAGGAAGAACAACTTTTGTGGTGCCTTTCAAATGCCTACCAAGGTAGTGTAAAAACTACCAGGAGAACTCCTGTCTGGCACCTTCCCCGGTGGAGTTGTGCAGGGGGTGTGTTTGGAACATTTTGTCACCGGCCGAGTCCAAAATTCAGCGGTTCCCCATCTCAGCCCAGAAAGCAGGTAGAACAACTTTTGTGATGTCTTTCAGATGCCTACCGGAGCAATGTAAAAACTACCAGGAGAACTCCTGTCTGGCACCTTCCCCGGTGGAGTTGTGCATGGGGTGTGTTTGGAACATTTTGTCACCGGCCAACTCCAAAATTCAGCGGTTCCCCATCTCAGCCCAGAAAGCAGGTAGAACAACTTTTGTGGTGCCTTTCAGATGCCTACCAAGGTAGTGTAAAAACTATCAAGAGAACTCTTGTCTGGCACCTTCCCCGGTGGAGTTGTGCATGGGGTGTGTTTGGAACATTTTGTCACCGGCCGACTCCAAAATTCAGCGGTTCCCCATCTCAGCCCAGAAAGCAGGTAGAACAACTTTTGTGGTGTCCTTTTGATGCCTACCGGAGCAATGTAAAAACTACCAACAGAACTCGTCCCTGGCACCTTCGCTAGTGGAGTTGTGCATGGGGTGTATTTATTAAAATTTTGTCACCAGCCGACTCCAAAATTCAGCTGTTCCCCATCTCAGCCCAGAAAGCAGGTAGAACAACTTTTGTGGTGCCTTTCAGCTGCCTACCAAGGTAGTGTAAAAACTATCAAGAGAACTCTTGTCTGGCACCTTCCCCGGTGGAGTTGTGCATGGGGTGTGTTTGGAACATTTTGTCACCAGCCGAGTCCAAAATTCAGCGGTTCCCCATCTCAGCCCAGAAAGCAGGAAGAACAACTTTTGTGGTGTCTTTCAGATGCCTACCAAGGTAGTGTAAAAACTATTAAGAGAACTCCTGTCTGGCACCTTCCCCGGTGGAGTTGTGCATGGGGTGTGTTTGGAACATTTTGTCACCGGCCGAGTCCAAAATTCAGCGGTTCCCCATCTCAGCCCAGAAAGCAGGTAGAACAACTTTTGTGGTGTCTTTCAGATGCCTACCGGAGCAATGTAAAAACTACCAGGAGAACTCCTGCCTGGCACCTTCCCCGGTGGAGTTGTGCATGGGGTGTGTTTGGAACATTTTGTCACCGGCCGACTCCAAAATTCAGCGGTTCCCCATCTCAGCCCAGAAAGCAGGAAGAACAACTTTTGTGGTGTCTTTCAGATGCCTACCGGAGCAATGTAAAAACTACCAGGAGAACTCCTGTCTGGCACCTTCCCCGGTGGAGTTGTGCATGGGGTGTGTTTGGAACATTTTGTCACCGGCCGAGTCCAAAATTCAGCGGTTCCCCATCTCAGCCCAGAAAGCAGGTAGAATAACTTTTGTGGTGCCTTTCAGCTGCCTACCAAGGTAGTGTAAAAACTACTAAGAGAACTCCTGTCTGGCACCTTCCCCGGTGGAGTTGTGCATGGGGTGTGTTTGGAACATTTTGTCACCGGCCGAGTCCAAAATTCAGCGGTTCCCCATCTCAGCCCAGAAAGCAGGTAGAACAACTTTTGTGGTGTCCTTTTGATGCCTACCGGAGCAATGTAAAAACTACCAGGAGAACTCGTCCCTGGCACCTTCGCTAGTGGAGTTGTGCATGGGGTGTATTTATTAAAATTTTGTCACCAGCCGAGTCCAAAATTCAGCGGTTCCCCATCTCAGCCCAGAAAGCAGGTAGAACAACTTTTGTGGTGCCTTTCAGATGCCTACCAAGGTAGTGTAAAAACTATTAAGAGAACTCCTGCCTGGCACCTTCCCCGGTGGAGTTGTGCATGGGGTGTGTTTGGAACATTTTGTCACCGGCCGAGTCCAAAATTCAGCGGTTCCCCATCTCAGCCCAGAAAGCAGGTAGAACAACTTTTGTGGTGTCTTTCAGATGCCTACCGGAGCAATGTAAAAACTATTAAGAGAACTCCTGTCTGGCACCTTCCCCGGTGGAGTTGTGCATGGGGTGTGTTTGGAACATTTTGTCACCGGCCGACTCCAAAATTCAGCGGTTCCCCATCTCAGCCCAGAAAGCAGGTAGAACAACTTTTGTGGTGTCTTTCAGATGCCTACCGGAGCAATGTAAAAACTACCAGGAGAACTCCTGTCTGGCACCTTCCCCGGTGGAGTTGTGCATGGGGTGTGTTTGGAACATTTTGTCACCGGCCGACTCCAAAATTCAGCGGTTCCCCATCTCAGCCCAGAAAGCAGGAAGAACAACTTTTGTGGTGTCTTTCAAATGCCTACCAAGGTAGTGTAAAAACTATTAAGAGAACTCCTGTCTGGCACCTTCCCCGGTGGAGTTGTGCAGGGGGTGTGTTTGGAACATTTTGTCACCGGCCGAGTCCAAAATTCAGCGGTTCCCCATCTCAGCCCAGAAAGCAGGTAGAACAACTTTTGTGGTGTCTTTCAGATGCCTACCGGAGCAATGTAAAAACTACCAGGAGAACTCCTGTCTGGCACCTTCCCCGGTGGAGTTGTGCATGGGGTGTGTTTGGAACATTTTGTCACCGGCCAACTCCAAAATTCAGCGGTTCCCCATCTCAGCCCAGAAAGCAGGTAGAACAACTTTTGTGGTGCCTTTCAGATGCCTACCAAGGTAGTGTAAAAACTACCAGGAGAACTCCTGTCTGGCACCTTCCCCGGTGGAGTTGTGCATGGGGTGTGTTTGGAACATTTTGTCACCAGCCGAGTCCAAAATTCAGCGGTTCCCATCTCAGCCCAGAAAGCAGGTAGAACAACTTTTGTGGTGCCTTTCAGCTGCCTACCAAGGTAGTGTAGAAACTACCAAGAGAACTCGTCCCTGGCACCTTCCCCGGTGGAGTTGTGCATGGGGTGTGTTTGGAACATTTTGTCACCGGCCGAGTCCAAAATTCAGCGGTTCCCCATCTCAGCCCAGAAAGCAGGTAGAACAACTTTTGTGGTGCCTTTCAGCTGCCTACCAAGGTAGTGTAAAAACTGTTAAGAGAACTCCTGTCTGGCACCTTCCCCGGTGGAGTTGTGCATGGGGTGTGTTTGGAACATTTTGTCACCGGCCAACTCCAAAATTCAGCGGTTCCCCATCTCAGCCCAGAAAGCAGGTAGAACAACTTTTGTGGTGTCTTTCAGATGCCTACCGGAGCAATGTAAAAACTACCAGGAGAACTCCTGTCTGGCACCTTCCCCGGTGGAGTTGTGCATGGGGTGTGTTTGGAACATTTTGTCACCAGCCGAGTCCAAAATTCAGCGGTTCCCCATCTCAGCCCAGAAAGCAGGTAGAACAACTTTTGTGGTGCCTTTCAGATGCCTACCAAGGTAGTGTAAAAACTACTAAGAGAACTCCTGCCTGGCACCTTCCCCGGTGGAGTTGTGCATGGGGTGTCTTTGGAACATTTTGTCACCGGCCGAGTCCAAAATTCAGCGATTCCCCATCTCAGCCCAGAAAGCAGGAAGAACAACTTTTGTGGTGTTCTTTTGATGCCTACCGGAGCAATGTAAAAACTACCAACAGAACTCGTCCCTGGCACCTTCGCTAGTGGAGTTGTGCATGGGGTGTGTTTGGAACATTTTTTCACCGGCCGACTCCAAAATTCATCGGTTCCCCATCTCAGCCCAGAAAGCAGGTAGAACAACTTTTGTGGTGTCTTTCAGATGCCTACCGGAGCAATATAAAAACTACCAGGAGAACTCGTCCCTGGCACCTTCCCCGGTGGAGTTGTGCATGGGGTGTATTTATTAAAATTTTGTCACCAGCCGAGTCCAAAATTCAGCTGTTCCCCATCTCAGCCCAGAAAGCAGGTAGAACAACTTTTGTGGTGCCTTTCAGCTGCCTACCAAGGTAGTGTAAAAACTACCAAGAGAACTCCTGCCTGGCACCTTCCCCGGTGGAGTTGTGCATGGGGTGTGTTTGGAACATTTTGTCACCAGCCGAGTCCAAAATTCTGCCGTTCCCCATCTCAGCCCAGAAAGCAGGTAGAACAACTTTTGTGGTGTCTTTCAGATGCCTACCGGAGCAATGTAAAAACTACCAGGAGAACTCCTGTCTGGCACCTTCCCCGGTGGAGTTGTGCATGGGGTGTGTTTGGAACATTTTGTCACCGGCCGACTCCAAAATTCAGCGGTTCCCCATCTCAGCCCAGAAAGCAGGTAGAACAACTTTTGTGGTGTCTTTCAGATGCCTACCGGAGCAATGTAAAAACTACCAGGAGAACTCCTGTCTGGCACCTTCCCCGGTGGAGTTGTGCATGGGGTGTGTTTGGAACATTTTGTCACCGGCCGACTCCAAAATTCAGCGGTTCCCCATCTCAGCCCAGAAAGCAGGAAGAGCAACTTTTGTGGTGTCTTTCAGATGCCTACCGGAGCAATGTAAAAACTACCAGGAGAACTCCTGTCTGGCACCTTCCCCGGTGGAGTTGTGCATGGGGTGTGTTTGGAACATTTTGTCACCGGCCGACTCCAAAATTCAGCGGTTCCCCATCTCAGCCCAGAAAGCAGGTAGAATAACTTTTGTGGTGCCTTTCAGCTGCCTACCAAGGTAGTGTAAAAACTACCAGGAGAACTCCTGTCTGGCACCTTCCCCGGTGGAGTTGTGCATGGGGTGTGTTTGGAACATTTTGTCACCGGCCGAGTCCAAAATTCAGCGGTTCCCCATCTCAGCCCAGAAAGCAGGTAGAACAACTTTTGTGGTGTCCTTTTGATGCCTACCGGAGCAATGTAAAAACTACCAGGAGAACTCGTCCCTGGCACCTTCGCTAGTGGAGTTGTGCATGGGGTGTATTTATTAAAATTTTGTCACCAGCCGAGTCCAAAATTCAGCGGTTCCCCATCTCAGCCCAGAAAGCAGGTAGAACAACTTTTGTGGTGCCTTTCAGATGCCTACCAAGGTAGTGTAAAAACTATTAAGAGAACTCCTGCCTGGCACCTTCCCCGGTGGAGTTGTGCATGGGGTGTGTTTGGAACATTTTGTCACCGGCCGAGTCCAAAATTCAGCGGTTCCCCATCTCAGCCCAGAAAGCAGGTAGAACAACTTTTGTGGTGTCTTTCAGATGCCTACCGGAGCAATGTAAAAACTATTAAGAGAACTCCTGTCTGGCACCTTCCCCGGTGGAGTTGTGCATGGGGTGTGTTTGGAACATTTTGTCACCGGCCGACTCCAAAATTCAGCGGTTCCCCATCTCAGCCCAGAAAGCAGGTAGAACAACTTTTGTGGTGTCTTTCAGATGCCTACCGGAGCAATGTAAAAACTACCAGGAGAACTCCTGTCTGGCACCTTCCCCGGTGGAGTTGTGCATGGCGTGTGTTTGGTATATTTTGTCACCGGCCGACTCCAAAATTCAGCGGTTCCCCATCTCAGCCCAGAAAGCAGGAAGAACAACTTTTGTGGTGTCTTTCAAATGCCTACCAAGGTAGTGTAAAAACTATTAAGAGAACTCCTGTCTGGCACCTTCCCCGGTGGAGTTGTGCAGGGGGTGTGTTTGGAACATTTTGTCACCGGCCGAGTCCAAAATTCAGCGGTTCCCCATCTCAGCCCAGAAAGCAGGTAGAACAACTTTTGTGGTGTCTTTCAGATGCCTACCGGAGCAATGTAAAAACTACCAGGAGAACTCCTGTCTGGCACCTTCCCCGGTGGAGTTGTGCATGGGGTGTGTTTGGAACATTTTGTCACCGGCCAACTCCAAAATTCAGCGGTTCCCCATCTCAGCCCAGAAAGCAGGTAGAACAACTTTTGTGGTGCCTTTCAGATGCCTACCAAGGTAGTGTAAAAACTACCAGGAGAACTCCTGTCTGGCACCTTCCCCGGTGGAGTTGTGCATGGGGTGTGTTTGGAACATTTTGTCACCAGCCGAGTCCAAAATTCAGCGGTTCCCATCTCAGCCCAGAAAGCAGGTAGAACAACTTTTGTGGTGCCTTTCAGCTGCCTACCAAGGTAGTGTAGAAACTACCAAGAGAACTCGTCCCTGGCACCTTCCCCGGTGGAGTTGTGCATGGGGTGTGTTTGGAACATTTTGTCACCGGCCGAGTCCAAAATTCAGCGGTTCCCCATCTCAGCCCAGAAAGCAGGTAGAACAACTTTTGTGGTGCCTTTCAGCTGCCTACCAAGGTAGTGTAAAAACTACCAAGAGAACTCCTGTCTGGCACCTTCCCCGGTGGAGTTGTGCATGGGGTGTGTTTGGAACATTTTGTCACCGGCCAACTCCAAAATTCAGCGGTTCCCCATCTCAGCCCAGAAAGCAGGTAGAACAACTTTTGTGGTGTCTTTCAGATGCCTACCGGAGCAATGTAAAAACTACCAGGAGAACTCCTGTCTGGCACCTTCCCCGGTGGAGTTGTGCATGGGGTGTGTTTGGAACATTTTGTCACCAGCCGAGTCCAAAATTCAGCGGTTCCCCATCTCAGCCCAGAAAGCAGGTAGAACAACTTTTGTGGTGCCTTTCAGATGCCTACCAAGGTAGTGTAAAAACTACTAAGAGAACTCCTGTCTGGCACCTTCCCCGGTGGAGTTGTGCATGGGGTGTCTTTGGAACATTTTGTCACCGGCCGAGTCCAAAATTCAGCGATTCCCCATCTCAGCCCAGAAAGCAGGAAGAACAACTTTTGTGGTGTTCTTTTGATGCCTACCGGAGCAATGTAAAAACTACCAACAGAACTCGTCCCTGGCACCTTCGCTAGTGGAGTTGTGCATGGGGTGTGTTTGGAACATTTTTTCACCGGCCGACTCCAAAATTCATCGGTTCCCCATCTCAGCCCAGAAAGCAGGTAGAACAACTTTTGTGGTGTCTTTCAGATGCCTACCGGAGCAATATAAAAACTACCAGGAGAACTCGTCCCTGGCACCTTCCCCGGTGGAGTTGTGCATGGGGTGTATTTATTAAAATTTTGTCACCAGCCGAGTCCAAAATTCAGCTGTTCCCCATCTCAGCCCAGAAAGCAGGTAGAACAACTTTTGTGGTGCCTTTCAGCTGCCTACCAAGGTAGTGTAAAAACTACCAAGAGAACTCCTGCCTGGCACCTTCCCCGGTGGAGTTGTGCATGGGGTGTGTTTGGAACATTTTGTCACCAGCCGAGTCCAAAATTCTGCCGTTCCCCATCTCAGCCCAGAAAGCAGGTAGAACAACTTTTGTGGTGTCTTTCAGATGCCTACCGGAGCAATGTAAAAACTATTAAGAGAACTCCTGTCTGGCACCTTCCCCGGTGGAGTTGTGCATGGGGTGTGTTTGGAACATTTTGTCACCGGCCGACTCCAAAATTCAGCGGTTCCCCATCTCAGCCCAGAAAGCAGGTAGAACAACTTTTGTGGTGTCTTTCAGATGCCTACCGGAGCAATGTAAAAACTACCAGGAGAACTCCTGTCTGGCACCTTCCCCGGTGGAGTTGTGCATGGGGTGTGTTTGGAACATTTTGTCACCGGCCGACTCCAAAATTCAGCGGTTCCCCATCTCAGCCCAGAAAGCAGGAAGAGCAACTTTTGTGGTGTCTTTCAGATGCCTACCGGAGCAATGTAAAAACTACCAGGAGAACTCCTGTCTGGCACCTTCCCCGGTGGAGTTGTGCATGGGGTGTGTTTGGAACATTTTGTCACCAGCCGAGTCCAAAATTCAGCGGTTCCCCATCTCAGCCCAGAAAGCAGGTAGAATAACTTTTGTGGTGTCTTTCAGATGCCTACCGGAGCAATGTAAAAACTATTAAGAGAACTCCTGTCTGGCACCTTCCCCGGTGGAGTTGTGCATGGGGTGTGTTTGGAACATTTTGTCACCGGCCGACTCCAAAATTCAGCGGTTCCCCATCTCAGCCCAGAAAGCAGGTAGAACAACTTTTGTGGTGTCTTTCAGATGCCTACCGGAGCAATGTAAAAACTACCAGGAGAACTCCTGTCTGGCACCTTCCCCGGTGGAGTTGTGCATGGGGTGTGTTTGGAACATTTTGTCACCAGCCGACTCCAAAATTCAGCGGTTCCCCATCTCAGCCCAGAAAGCAGGAAGAACAACTTTTGTGGTGCCTTTCAAATGCCTACCAAGGTAGTGTAAAAACTATTAAGAGAACTCCTGTCTGGCACCTTCCCCGGTGGAGTTGTGCATGGGGTGTCTTTGGAACATTTTGTCACCAGGCGACTCCAAAATTCAGCGGTTCCCCATCTCAGCCCAGAAAGCAGGTAGAACAACTTTTGTGGTGTCTTTCAGATGCCTACCGGAGCAATGTAAAAACTACCAGGAGAACTCCTGCCTGGCACCTTCCCCGGTGGAGTTGTGCATGGGGTGTGTTTGGAACATTTTTTCACCGGCCGAGTCCAAAATTCAGCGGTTCCCCATCTCAGCCCAGAAAGCAGGTAGAACAACTTTTGTGGTGCCTTTCAGATGCCTACCAAGGTAGTGTAAAAACTACCAGGAGAACTCCTGTCTGGCACCTTCCCCGGTGGAGTTGTGCATGGGGTGTGTTTGGAACATTTTGTCACCAGCCGAGTCCAAAATTCAGCGGTTCCCCATCTCAGCCCAGAAAGCAGGTAGAACAACTTTTGTGGTGCCTTTCAGCTGCCTACCAAGGTAGTGTAAAAACTACCAAGAGAACTCCTGTCTGGCACCTTCCCCGGTGGAGTTGTGCATGGGGTGTGTTTGGAACATTTTGTCACCGGCCGACTCCAAAATTCAGCGGTTCCCCATCTCAGCCCAGAAAGCAGGTAGAACAACTTTTGTGGTGCCTTTCAGCTGCCTACCAAGGTAGTGTAAAAACTACCAGGAGAACTCCTGTCTGGCACCTTCCCCGGTGGAGTTGTGCATGGGGTGTGTTTGGAACATTTTGTCACCGGCCGACTCCAAAATTCAGCGGTTCCCCATCTCAGCCCAGAAAGCAGGTAGAACAACTTTTGTGGTGTCTTTCAGATGCCTACCGGAGCAATGTAAAAACTACCAGGAGAACTCCTGTCTGGCACCTTCCCCGGTGGAGTTGTGCATGGGGTGTGTTTGGAACATTTTGTCACCGGCCGACTCCAAAATTCAGCGGTTCCCCATCTCAGCCCAGAAAGCAGGAAGAACAACTTTTGTGGTGTCTTTCAGATGCCTACCGGAGCAATGTAAAAACTACCAGGAGAACTCCTGTCTGGCACCTTCCCTGGTGGAGTTGTGCATGGGGTGTCTTTGGAACATTTTGTCACCAGCCGAGTCCAAAATTCAGCGGTTCCCCATCTCAGCCCAGAAAGCAGATAGAACAACTTTTGCGGTGCCTTTCAGATGCCTACCAAGGTAGTGTAAAAACTACCAAGAGAACTCCTGCCTGGCACCTTCCCCGGTGGAGTTGTGCATGGCGTGTGTTTGGAACATTTCGTCACCGGCCGAGTCCAAAATTCAGCGATTCCCCATCTCAGCCCAGAAAGCAGGAAGAACAACTTTTGTGGTGTCCTTTTGATGTCTACCGGAGCAATGTAAAAACTACCAGGAGAACTCCTGTCTGGCACCTTCCCCGGTGGAGTTGTGCATGGGGTGTGTTTGGAACATTTTGTCACTGGCCGACTCCAAAATTCAGCGGTTCCCCATCTCAGCCCAGAAAGCAGGTAGAACAACTTCTGTGGTATCTTTCAGATTCCTACCGGAGCAATGTAAAAACTACCAGGAGAACTCCTGTCTGGCACCTTCCCCGGTGGAGTTGTGCATGGGGTGTGTTTGGAACATTTTGTCACCGGCCGACTCCAAAATTCAGCGGTTCCCCATCTCAGCCCAGAAAGCAGGTAGAACAACTTTTGTGGTGCCTTTCAGATGCCTACCAAGGTAGTGTAAAAACTACCAAGAGAACTCCTGCCTGGCACCTTCCCCGGTGGAGTTGTGCATAGGGTGTGTTTGGAACATTTTGTCACCGGCCGAGTCCAAAATTCAGCGGTTCCCCATCTCAGCCCAGAAAGCAGGTAGAACAACTTTTGTGGTGCCTTTCAGATGCCTACCAAAGTAGTGTAAAAACTACCAGGAGAACTCCTGCCTGGCACCTTCCCCGGTGGAGTTGTGCATGGGGTGTGTTTGGAACATTTCGTCACCGGCCGAGTCCAAAATTCAGCGATTCCCCATCTCAGCCCAGAAAGCAGGAAGAACAACTTTTGTGGTGTCCTTTTGATGCCTACAGGAGCAATGTAAAAACTACCATCAGAACTCGTCCCTGGCACCTTCGCTAGTGGAGTTGTGCATGGGGTGTGTTTGGAACATTTTGTCACCGGCCGACTCCAAAATTCAGCGGTTCCCCATCTCAGCCCAGAAAGCAGGTAGAACAACTTCTGTGGTGTCTTTCAGATGCCTACCGGAGCAATGTAAAAACTACCAGGAGAACTCCTGTCTGGCACCTTCCCCGGTGGAGTTGTGCATGGCGTGTGTTTGGAACATTTTGTCACCGGCCGAGTCCAAAATTCAGCGGTTCCCCATCTCAGCCCAGAAAGCAGGTAGAACAACTTTTGTGGTGTCCTTTTGATGCCTACCGGAGCAATGTAAAAACTGCCAACAGAACTCCTGTCTGGCGCCTTCGGTAGTGGAGTTGTGCATGGGGTGTATTTATTAAAATTTTGTCACCAGCCGAGTCCAAAATTCAGCTGTTCCCCATCTCAGCCCAGAAAGCAGGTAGAACAACTTTTGTGGTGTCCTTTCGATGCCTACAGGAGCAATGTAAAAACTACCAACAGAACTCGTCCCTGGCACCTTCGCTAGTGGAGTTGTGCATGGGGTGTGTTTGGAACATTTTGTCACCGGCCGACTCCAAAATTCAGCGGTTCCCCATCTCAGCCCAGAAAGCAGGTAGAACAACTTTTGTGGTGTCTTTCAGATGCCTACCGGAGCAATGTAAAAACTACCAGGAGAACTCCTGTCTGGCACCTTCCCCGGTGGAGTTGTGCATGGGGTGTGTTTGGAACATTTTGTCACCGGCCGACTCCAAAATTCAGCGGTTCCCCATCTCAGCCCAGAAAGCAGGTAGAACAACTTTTGTGGTGCCTTTCAGCTGCCTACCAAGGTAGTGTAAAAACTACCAGGAGAACTCCTGTCTGGCACCTTCCCCGGTGGAGTTGTGCATGGCGTGTGTTTGGAACATTTTGTCACCGGCCGACTCCAAAATTCAGCGGTTCCCCATCTCAGCCCAGAAAGCAGGTAGAACAACTTTTGTGGTGTCTTTCAGATGCCTACCGGAGCAATGTAAAAACTACCAGGAGAACTCCTGTCTGGCACCTTCCCCGGTGGAGTTGTGCATGGGGTGTGTTTGGAACATTTTGTCACTGGCCGACTCCAAAATTCAGCGGTTCCCCATCTCAGCCCAGAAAGCAGGTAGAACAACTTTTGTGGTGCCTTTCAGCTGCCTACCGGAGCAATGTAAAAACTACCAGGAGAACTCCTGTCTGGCACCTTCCCCGGTGGAGTTGTGCATGGGGTGTGTTTGGAACATTTTGTCACCGGCCGACTCCAAAATTCAGCGGTTCCCCATCTCAGCCCAGAAAGCAGGAAGAACAACTTTTGTGGTGTCTTTCAGGTTCCTACCAAGGTAGTGTAAAAACTACTAAGAGAACTCCTGTCTGGCACCTTCCCCGGTGGAGTTGTGCCGGGGGGTGTGTTTGGAACATTTTGTCACCGGCCGACTCCAAAATTCAGCGGTTCCCCATCTCAGCCCAGAAAGCAGGTAGAACAACTTTTGTGGTGTCTTTCAGATGCCTACCGGAGCAGTGTAAAAACTACCAGGAGAACTCCTGTCTGGCACCTTCCCCGGTGGAGTTGTGCATGGGGTGTGTTTGGAACATTTTGTCACCGGCCGACTCCAAAATTCAGCGGTTCCCCATCTCAGCCCAGAAAGCAGGTAGAACAACTTTTGTGGTGCCTTTCAGCTGCCTACCAAGGTAGTGTAAAAACTACCAGGAGAACTCCTGTCTGGCACCTTCCCCGGTGGAGTTGTGCATGGGGTGTGTTTGGAACATTTTGTCACCGGCCGACTCCAAAATTCAGCGGTTCCCCATCTCAGCCCAGAAAGCAGGTAGAACAACTTTTGTGGTGTCTTTCAGATGCCTACCGGAGCAATGTAAAAACTACCAGGAGAACTCCTGTCTGGCACCTTCCCCGGTGGAGTTGTGCATGGGGTGTGTTTGGAACATTTTGTCACCGGCCGACTCCAAAATTCAGCGGTTCCCCATCTCAGCCCAGAAAGCAGGAAGAACAACTTTTGTGGTGTCTTTCAGGTTCTTACCAAGGTAGTGTAAAAACTACTAAGAGAACTCCTGCCCGGCACCTTCCCCGGTGGAGTTGTGCATGGGGTGTCTTTGGAACATTTTGTCACCGGCCGACTCCAAAATTCAGCGGTTCCCCATCTCAGCCCAGAAAGCAGGTAGAACAACTTTTGTGGTGTCCTTTTGATGCCTACCGGAGCAATGTAAAAACTACCAACAGAACTCGTCCCTGGCACCTTCGCTAGTGGTGTTGTGCATGGGGTGTATTTATTAAAATTTTGTCACCAGCCGAGTCCAAAATTCAGCTGTTCCCCATCTCAGCCCAGAAAGCAGGTAGAACAACTTTTGTGGTGTCCTTTTGATGCCTACAGGAGCAATGTAAAAACTACCAACAGAACTCGTCCCTGGCACCTTCCCCGGTGGAGTTGTGCATGGGGTGTGTTTGGAACATTTTGTCACCGGCCGAGTCCAAAATTCAGCGGTTCCCCATCTCAGCCCAGAAAGCAGGAAGAACAACTTTTGTGGTGTCTTTCAGATGCCTACCGGAGCAATGTAAAAACTACCAGGAGATCTCCTGTCTGGCACCTTCCCCGGTGGAGTTGTGCATGGGGTGTGTTTGGAACATTTTGTCACCAGCCGAGTCCAAAATTCAGCGGTTCCCCATCTCAGCCCAGAAAGCAGGTAGAACAACTTTTGTGGTGCCTTTCAGATGCCTACCAAGGTAGTGTAAAAACTACCAGGAGAACTCCTGTCTGGCACCTTCCCCGGTGGAGTTGTGCATGGCGTGTGTTTGGAACATTTTGTCACCGGCCGAGTCCAAAATTCAGCGGTTCCCCATCTCAGCCCAGAAAGCAGGTAGAACAACTTTTGTGGTGTCTTTCAGATGCCTACCGGAGCAATGTAAAAACTACCAGGAGAACTCCTGTCTGGCACCTTCCCCGGTGGAGTTGTGCATGGGGTGTGTTTGGAACATTTTGTCACTGGCCGACTCCAAAATTCAGCGGTTCCCCATCTCAGCCCAGAAAGCAGGTAGAACAACTTTTGTGGTGCCTTTCAGCTGCCTACCGGAGCAATGTAAAAACTACCAGGAGAACTCCTGTCTGGCACCTTCCCCGGTGGAGTTGTGCATGGGGTGTGTTTGGAACATTTTGTCACCGGCCGACTCCAAAATTCAGCGGTTCCCCATCTCAGCCCAGAAAGCAGGAAGAACAACTTTTGTGGTGCCTTTCAGCTGCCTACCAAGGTAGTGTAAAAACTACTAAGAGAACTCTTGTCTGGCACCTTCCCCGGTGGAGTTGTGCATGGGGTGTGTTTGGAACATTTTGTCACCAGCCGAGTCCAAAATTCAGCGGTTCCCCATCTCAGCCCAGAAAGCAGGTAGAACAACTTTTGTGGTGCCTTTCAGCTGCCTACCAAGGTAGTGTAAAAACTACCAGGAGAACTCCTGTCTGGCACCTTCCCCGGTGGAGTTGTGCATGGCGTGTGTTTGGAACATTTTGTCACCGGCCGACTCCAAAATTCAGCGGTTCCCCATCTCAGCCCAGAAAGCAGGTAGAACAACTTTTGTGGTGTCTTTCAGATGCCTACCGGAGCAGTGTAAAAACTACCAGGAGAACTCCTGTCTGGCACCTTCCCCGGTGGAGTTGTGCATGGGGTGTGTTTGGAACATTTTGTCACCGGCCGACTCCAAAATTCAGCGGTTCCCCATCTCAGCCCAGAAAGCAGGTAGAACAACTTTTGTGGTGCCTTTCAGCTGCCTACCAAGGTAGTGTAAAAACTACCAGGAGAACTCCTGTCTGGCACCTTCCCCGGTGGAGTTGTGCATGGGGTGTGTTTGGAACATTTTGTCACCGGCCGACTCCAAAATTCAGCGGTTCCCCATCTCAGCCCAGAAAGCAGGAAGAACAACTTTTGTGGTGTCTTTCACGTTCCTACCAAGGTAGTGTAAAAACTACTAAGAGAACTCCTGTCTGGCACCTTCCCCGGTGGAGTTGTGCCGGGGGGTGTGTTTGGAACATTTTGTCACCGGCCGACTCCAAAATTCAGCGTTTCCCCATCTCAGCCCAGAAAGCAGGTAGAACAACTTTTGTGGTGTCTTTCAGATGCCTACCGGAGCAATGTAAAAACTGCCAACAGAACTCCTGTCTGGCGCCTTCGGTAGTGGAGTTGTGCATGGGGTGTATTTATTAAAATTTTGTCACCAGCCGAGTCCAAAATTCAGCTGTTCCCCATCTCAGCCCAGAAAGCAGGTAGAACAACTTTTGTGGTGTCCTTTCGATGCCTACAGGAGCAATGTAAAAACTACCAACAGAACTCGTCCCTGGCACCTTCGCTAGTGGAGTTGTGCATGGGGTGTGTTTGGAACATTTTGTCACCGGCCGACTCCAAAATTCAGCGGTTCCCCATCTCAGCCCAGAAAGCAGGTAGAACAACTTTTGTGGTGTCTTTCAGATGCCTACCGGAGCAATGTAAAAACTACCAGGAGAACTCCTGTCTGGCACCTTCCCCGGTGGAGTTGTGAATGGGGTGTGTTTGGAATATTTTGTCACCGGCCGAGTCCAAAATTCAGCGGTTCCCCATCTCAGCCCAGAAAGCAGGAAGAACAACTTTTGTGGTGTCTTTCAGATGCCTACCGGAGCAATGTAAAAACTACCAGAAGAACTCCTGTCTGGCACCTTCCCCGGTGGAGTTGTGCATGGGGTGTGTTTGGAACATTTTGTCACCAGCCGAGTCCAAAATTCAGCGGTTCCCCATCTCATCCCAGAAAGCAGGTAGAATAACTTTTGTGGTGCCTTTCAGCTGCCTACCAAGGTAGTGAAAAAACTACTAAGAGAACTCCTGTCTGGCACCTTCCCCGGTGGAGTTGTGCATGGGGTGTGTTTGGAACATTTTGTCACCGGCCGAGTCCAAAATTCAGCGGTTCCCCATCTCAGCCCAGAAAGCAGGTAGAACAACTTTTGTGGTGTCCTTTTGATGCCTACCGGAGCAATGTAAAAACTACCAGGAGAACTCGTCCCTGAAACCTTCGCTAGTGGAGTTGTGCATGGGGTGTATTTATTAAAATTTTGTCACCAGCCGAGTCCAAAATTCAGCGGTTCCCCATCTCAGCCCAGAAAGCAGGTAGAACAACTTTTGTGGTGCCTTTCAGATGCCTACCAAGGTAGTGTAAAAACTACCAAGAGAACTCCTGTCTGGCACCTTCCCCGGTGGAGTTGTGCATGGGGTGTGTTTGGAACATTTTGTCACCGGCCGACTCCAAAATTCAGCGGTTCCCCATCTCAGCCCAGAAAGCAGGTAGAACAACTTTTGTGGTGTCTTTCAGATGCCTACCGGAGCAATGTAAAAACTACCAGGAGAACTCCTGTCTGGCACCTTCCCCGGTGGAGTTGTGCATGGGGTGTGTTTGGAACATTTTGTCACTGGCCGACTCCAAAATTCAGCGGTTCCCCATCTCAGCCCAGAAAGCAGGAAGAACAACTTTTGTGGTGCCTTTCAAATGCCTACCAAGGTAGTGTAAAAACTATTAAGAGAACTCCTGTCTGGCACCTTCCCCGGTGGAGTTGTGCAGGGGGTGTGTTTGGAACATTTTGTCACCGGCCGAGTCCAAAATTCAGCGGTTCCCCATCTCAGCCCAGAAAGCAGGTAGAACAACTTTTGTGATGTCTTTCAGATGCCTACCGGAGCAATGTAAAAACTACCAGGAGAACTCCTGTCTGGCACCTTCCCCGGTGGAGTTGTGCATGGGGTGTGTTTGGAACATTTTGTCACCGGCCAACTCCAAAATTCAGCGGTTCCCCATCTCAGCCCAGAAAGCAGGTAGAACAACTTTTGTGGTGCCTTTCAGATGCCTACCAAGGTAGTGTAAAAACTATCAAGAGAACTCTTGTCTGGCACCTTCCCCGGTGGAGTTGTGCATGGGGTGTGTTTGGAACATTTTGTCACCAGCCGAGTCCAAAATTCAGCGGTTCCCCATCTCAGCCCAGAAAGCAGGTAGAACAACTTTTGTGGTGTCCTTTTGATGCCTACCGGAGCAATGTAAAAACTACCAACAGAACTCGTCCCTGGCACCTTCGCTAGTGGAGTTGTGCATGGGGTGTATTTATTAAAATTTTGTCACCAGCCGACTCCAAAATTCAGCTGTTCCCCATCTCAGCCCAGAAAGCAGGTAGAACAACTTTTGTGGTGCCTTTCAGCTGCCTACCAAGGTAGTGTAAAAACTATCAAGAGAACTCTTGTCTGGCACCTTCCCCGGTGGAGTTGTGCATGGGGTGTGTTTGGAACATTTTGTCACCAGCCGAGTCCAAAATTCAGCGGTTCCCCATCTCAGCCCAGAAAGCAGGAAGAACAACTTTTGTGGTGTCTTTCAGATGCCTACCAAGGTAGTGTAAAAACTATTAAGAGAACTCCTGTCTGGCACCTTCCCCGGTGGAGTTGTGCATGGGGTGTGTTTGGAACATTTTGTCACCGGCCGACTCCAAAATTCAGCGGTTCCCCATCTCAGCCCAGAAAGCAGGTAGAACAACTTTTGTGGTGTCTTTCAGATGCCTACCGGAGCAATGTAAAAACTACCAGGAGAACTCCTGCCTGGCACCTTCCCCGGTGGAGTTGTGCATGGGGTGTGTTTGGAACATTTTGTCACCGGCCGACTCCAAAATTCAGCGGTTCCCCATCTCAGCCCAGAAAGCAGGAAGAACAACTTTTGTGGTGTCTTTCAGATGCCTACCGGAGCAATGTAAAAACTACCAGGAGAACTCCTGTCTGGCACCTTCCCCGGTGGAGTTGTGCATGGGGTGTGTTTGGAACATTTTGTCACCGGCCGAGTCCAAAATTCAGCGGTTCCCCATCTCAGCCCAGAAAGCAGGTAGAATAACTTTTGTGGTGCCTTTCAGCTGCCTACCAAGGTAGTGTAAAAACTACTAAGAGAACTCCTGTCTGGCACCTTCCCCGGTGGAGTTGTGCATGGGGTGTGTTTGGAACATTTTGTCACCGGCCGAGTCCAAAATTCAGCGGTTCCCCATCTCAGCCCAGAAAGCAGGTAGAACAACTTTTGTGGTGTCCTTTTGATGCCTACCGGAGCAATGTAAAAACTACCAGGAGAAACTCGTCCCTGGCACCTTCGCTAGTGGAGTTGTGCATGGGGTGTATTTATTAAAATTTTGTCACCAGCCGAGTCCAAAATTCAGCGGTTCCCCATCTCAGCCCAGAAAGCAGGTAGAACAACTTTTGTGGTGCCTTTCAGATGCCTACCAAGGTAGTGTAAAAACTATTAAGAGAACTCCTGCCTGGCACCTTCCCCGGTGGAGTTGTGCATGGGGTGTGTTTGGAACATTTTGTCACCGGCCGAGTCCAAAATTCAGCGGTTCCCCATCTCAGCCCAGAAAGCAGGTAGAACAACTTTTGTGGTGTCTTTCAGATGCCTACCGGAGCAATGTAAAAACTATTAAGAGAACTCCTGTCTGGCACCTTCCCCGGTGGAGTTGTGCATGGGGTGTGTTTGGAACATTTTGTCACCGGCCGACTCCAAAATTCAGCGGTTCCCCATCTCAGCCCAGAAAGCAGGTAGAACAACTTTTGTGGTGTCTTTCAGATGCCTACCGGAGCAATGTAAAAACTACCAGGAGAACTCCTGTCTGGCACCTTCCCCGGTGGAGTTGTGCATGGGGTGTGTTTGGAACATTTTGTCACCGGCCGACTCCAAAATTCAGCGGTTCCCCATCTCAGCCCAGAAAGCAGGAAGAACAACTTTTGTGGTGTCTTTCAAATGCCTACCAAGGTAGTGTAAAAACTACCAGGAGAACTCCTGTCTGGCACCTTCCCCGGTGGAGTTGTGCAGGGGGTGTGTTTGGAACATTTTGTCACCGGCCGAGTCCAAAATTCAGCGGTTCCCCATCTCAGCCCAGAAAGCAGGTAGAACAACTTTTGTGGTGTCTTTCAGATGCCTACCGGAGCAATGTAAAAACTACCAGGAGAACTCCTGTCTGGCACCTTCCCCGGTGGAGTTGTGCATGGGGTGTGTTTGGAACATTTTGTCACCGGCCAACTCCAAAATTCAGCGGTTCCCCATCTCAGCCCAGAAAGCAGGTAGAACAACTTTTGTGGTGCCTTTCAGATGCCTACCAAGGTAGTGTAAAAACTACCAGGAGAACTCCTGTCTGGCACCTTCCCCGGTGGAGTTGTGCATGGGGTGTGTTTGGAACATTTTGTCACCAGCCGAGTCCAAAATTCAGCGGTTCCCCATCTCAGCCCAGAAAGCAGGTAGAACAACTTTTGTGGTGCCTTTCAGATGCCTACCAAGGTAGTGTAAAAACTACTAAGAGAACTCCTGCCTGGCACCTTCCCCGGTGGAGTTGTGCATGGGGTGTCTTTGGAACATTTTGTCACCGGCCGAGTCCAAAATTCAGCGATTCCCCATCTCAGCCCAGAAAGCAGGAAGAACAACTTTTGTGGTGTTCTTTTGATGCCTACCGGAGCAATGTAAAAACTACCAACAGAACTCGTCCCTGGCACCTTCGCTAGTGGAGTTGTGCATGGGGTGTGTTTGGAACATTTTTTCACCGGCCGACTCCAAAATTCATCGGTTCCCCATCTCAGCCCAGAAAGCAGGTAGAACAACTTTTGTGGTGTCTTTCAGATGCCTACCGGAGCAATATAAAAACTACCAGGAGAACTCGTCCCTGGCACCTTCCCCGGTGGAGTTGTGCATGGGGTGTATTTATTAAAATTTTGTCACCAGCCGAGTCCAAAATTCAGCTGTTCCCCATCTCAGCCCAGAAAGCAGGTAGAACAACTTTTGTGGTGCCTTTCAGCTGCCTACCAAGGTAGTGTAAAAACTACCAAGAGAACTCCTGCCTGGCACCTTCCCCGGTGGAGTTGTGCATGGGGTGTGTTTGGAACATTTTGTCACCAGCCGAGTCCAAAATTCTGCCGTTCCCCATCTCAGCCCAGAAAGCAGGTAGAACAACTTTTGTGGTGTCTTTCAGATGCCTACCGGAGCAATGTAAAAACTACCAGGAGAACTCCTGTCTGGCACCTTCCCCGGTGGAGTTGTGCATGGGGTGTGTTTGGAACATTTTGTCACCGGCCGACTCCAAAATTCAGCGGTTCCCCATCTCAGCCCAGAAAGCAGGTAGAACAACTTTTGTGGTGTCTTTCAGATGCCTACCGGAGCAATGTAAAAACTACCAGGAGAACTCCTGTCTGGCACCTTCCCCGGTGGAGTTGTGCATGGGGTGTGTTTGGAACATTTTGTCACCGGCCGACTCCAAAATTCAGCGGTTCCCCATCTCAGCCCAGAAAGCAGGAAGAGCAACTTTTGTGGTGTCTTTCAGATGCCTACCGGAGCAATGTAAAAACTACCAGGAGAACTCCTGTCTGGCACCTTCCCCGGTGGAGTTGTGCATGGGGTGTGTTTGGAACATTTTGTCACCGGCCGAGTCCAAAATTCAGCGGTTCCCCATCTCAGCCCAGAAAGCAGGTAGAATAACTTTTGTGGTGCCTTTCAGCTGCCTACCAAGGTAGTGTAAAAACTACCAGGAGAACTCCTGTCTGGCACCTTCCCCGGTGGAGTTGTGCATGGGGTGTGTTTGGAACATTTTGTCACCGGCCGAGTCCAAAATTCAGCGGTTCCCCATCTCAGCCCAGAAAGCAGGTAGAACAACTTTTGTGGTGTCCTTTTGATGCCTACCGGAGCAATGTAAAAACTACCAGGAGAACTCGTCCCTGGCACCTTCGCTAGTGGAGTTGTGCATGGGGTGTATTTATTAAAATTTTGTCACCAGCCGAGTCCAAAATTCAGCGGTTCCCCATCTCAGCCCAGAAAGCAGGTAGAACAACTTTTGTGGTGCCTTTCAGATGCCTACCAAGGTAGTGTAAAAACTATTAAGAGAACTCCTGCCTGGCACCTTCCCCGGTGGAGTTGTGCATGGGGTGTGTTTGGAACATTTTGTCACCGGCCGAGTCCAAAATTCAGCGGTTCCCCATCTCAGCCCAGAAAGCAGGTAGAACAACTTTTGTGGTGTCTTTCAGATGCCTACCGGAGCAATGTAAAAACTATTAAGAGAACTCCTGTCTGGCACCTTCCCCGGTGGAGTTGTGCATGGGGTGTGTTTGGAACATTTTGTCACCGGCCGACTCCAAAATTCAGCGGTTCCCCATCTCAGCCCAGAAAGCAGGTAGAACAACTTTTGTGGTGTCTTTCAGATGCCTACCGGAGCAATGTAAAAACTACCAGGAGAACTCCTGTCTGGCACCTTCCCCGGTGGAGTTGTGCATGGCGTGTGTTTGGTATATTTTGTCACCGGCCGACTCCAAAATTCAGCGGTTCCCCATCTCAGCCCAGAAAGCAGGAAGAACAACTTTTGTGGTGTCTTTCAAATGCCTACCAAGGTAGTGTAAAAACTATTAAGAGAACTCCTGTCTGGCACCTTCCCCGGTGGAGTTGTGCAGGGGGTGTGTTTGGAACATTTTGTCACCGGCCGAGTCCAAAATTCAGCGGTTCCCCATCTCAGCCCAGAAAGCAGGTAGAACAACTTTTGTGGTGTCTTTCAGATGCCTACCGGAGCAATGTAAAAACTACCAGGAGAACTCCTGTCTGGCACCTTCCCCGGTGGAGTTGTGCATGGGGTGTGTTTGGAACATTTTGTCACCGGCCAACTCCAAAATTCAGCGGTTCCCCATCTCAGCCCAGAAAGCAGGTAGAACAACTTTTGTGGTGCCTTTCAGATGCCTACCAAGGTAGTGTAAAAACTACCAGGAGAACTCCTGTCTGGCACCTTCCCCGGTGGAGTTGTGCATGGGGTGTGTTTGGAACATTTTGTCACCAGCCGAGTCCAAAATTCAGCGGTTCCCATCTCAGCCCAGAAAGCAGGTAGAACAACTTTTGTGGTGCCTTTCAGCTGCCTACCAAGGTAGTGTAGAAACTACCAAGAGAACTCGTCCCTGGCACCTTCCCCGGTGGAGTTGTGCATGGGGTGTGTTTGGAACATTTTGTCACCGGCCGAGTCCAAAATTCAGCGGTTCCCCATCTCAGCCCAGAAAGCAGGTAGAACAACTTTTGTGGTGCCTTTCAGCTGCCTACCAAGGTAGTGTAAAAACTGTTAAGAGAACTCCTGTCTGGCACCTTCCCCGGTGGAGTTGTGCATGGGGTGTGTTTGGAACATTTTGTCACCGGCCAACTCCAAAATTCAGCGGTTCCCCATCTCAGCCCAGAAAGCAGGTAGAACAACTTTTGTGGTGTCTTTCAGATGCCTACCGGAGCAATGTAAAAACTACCAGGAGAACTCCTGTCTGGCACCTTCCCCGGTGGAGTTGTGCATGGGGTGTGTTTGGAACATTTTGTCACCAGCCGAGTCCAAAATTCAGCGGTTCCCCATCTCAGCCCAGAAAGCAGGTAGAACAACTTTTGTGGTGCCTTTCAGATGCCTACCAAGGTAGTGTAAAAACTACTAAGAGAACTCCTGTCTGGCACCTTCCCCGGTGGAGTTGTGCATGGGGTGTCTTTGGAACATTTTGTCACCGGCCGAGTCCAAAATTCAGCGATTCCCCATCTCAGCCCAGAAAGCAGGAAGAACAACTTTTGTGGTGTTCTTTTGATGCCTACCGGAGCAATGTAAAAACTACCAACAGAACTCGTCCCTGGCACCTTCGCTAGTGGAGTTGTGCATGGGGTGTCTTTGGAACATTTTTTCACCGGCCGACTCCAAAATT